>NW_003805426.1:424740-675322 GCF_000255335.2 Galendromus occidentalis
GCCGTCTATTGTCGTCCTCCGCAAAGTCTCGATGCACAGTGAAGCTCAGCCCGAGAGCGCACAACGAAGAGCGATCCCGCTGCACGTGGTTTCCTGCTTGACTTCCAACTTCCTACAGAAGTGGAGACCGCGCCAGCTTGCCCGTAAGTCAGACTCGGAACATCGTCTGCTGGCGCTCAAGAGATCGCTTTTCGGCGGTAATACTGGAAACGAGCTGTTGGATGTCGGATCGCCGAGATGACTCGCTTCGCCCCCGAATCGCGAGCACCGATCGGGATCCATATCCATGCTATTGTAAAAGAGGGAATCTCTCTCCACAATCGAAGCGGATCAAAGCCTGTAGCGAATTCTGCATCCCGGTATCTCCGCCTATGGTCACCCACGAGCAGTAATAGAGAGGAAAAATATTCTAAGACAGCCCAGGCCATCTCGTCTGAAGCATGCCCGGCTATAATTCGATGTCTCCGATGAAGACCTAAAATCAGCGAAAATTTAGCCTTTTTTTTTTTTAAAGTCCCTTAGCGCAAAAATGCGCAGAAATTGGAGATGTGCTCCGAAGAGCGGAAGGCTTGAGGAGCTTTTAAAAAAAAAAAATTCCTGGGGTAAGTCGGGGCAAAGGTCTTAAATGAGCAATTTAGGTTTTCGCCTGTTGTCGGCCACGGAAGAATTTTCCCTCGGTCGTATCGACACAAATCGCAACTCTTCGGGTCGGTGCGTCCTTGTGGGGGGTCATCCGTCCCTAATTTTCATCGTATCGGGTAGTCTGAACCATTCAAGTTTGAGACATGGGCGAAAAACGACCGAATAATTTTGTCCACCTAGAAATCGATTTTTGACCACTGTGCGGCGCCTCGATAAGGTGGAAGCACCATGCCGTGTTCCTCATCGGTGCGAGAGACAGCTCTGATGAGCCGGATTGAGAAGCGAAGTTCCAAAGGCGAGAACCTCTAGAGGTCTATGAGTCGGGAGCAATATGGATGCATTCGGGAGACGCTTACGAGCTTGGAGAGCCACCACCGGCGGTCACAGACTCCACCGGGATCCAGGGAGTCCTTGTGCTGCATTCAAGATCGGGGCTTACGACAATCGGACGATCTTGAATACTAGCATCTGGAAACGAGAAAGTCCCAGCCCTCGAAATATCTTAGTTAGTACTCGAGTACCACTGATGGTGAGAATCGATCTTAGGACGACGATAAGCAAGCTCGATTGTTGGTTTCCGGGCTCATTGCTTCCAGGTGAGGGTAACGACCTCCCTGACTTCCATTTTCGAACAATAGCTAGAAGAGTACTCGAGAGAATTCCTCGATAAGCCTCCGCATTCAGACGGGCACAATGCAGCAGGAAGTATGACTCGAACTCTGAGTCTGGATTCCAGAAGAATCACGAGGGATTAGGTCGACGCATGTGAGTGGTAAATCACGGCTGGCCTCTCCAACGAGATTTCCAGATTTTTAGCAATTCACAATGTACATATAATTTCTGATAACTTTTTAGCTCATCTCGTTCCGTCTCCGGGAGAAGCCAGGGAATCCCGCAAGCGGTATCGAGCCTCCTCTGTCGCTTGATCTCCTCGATGTCGCCGTCTCCTTATTGACTGATCACTGATCACTCAATAGCCATCATCGATCCGAACGACCAATCGGCAGCGGCAGTTGCTGCGGCGGCAGCGGAGTCGAGTCAGTATCTTAGATTCCCGGCTGGTGAGCGAGGAATTTTCTGGACTCAACACAATGAAGTACCGGTAGTGCCGATCCCTACGCCGCCGCGCTGCAGAGAGCAATATCACCTCAGTTTCGAAAGCTTCAGAATCTCTGGTATGTCGCAGTCGTGCTGTGAAAGGTTCTGATCGCTCACACGCCAAATACCTGAAACGTTCGTTTGAAGCTTGTAAACACACAAAAAAAGAGACTCCCGAAGTGTTACGGAGGCAAACGACCTTGGACTGCGCGGGAATTTTTGAGAATCATCGCCGCCGCATCATCGCAGCTCTTCAGCTGAACCGTAAAACACGCCAGCTGTTGTGTTGAGCGATCCCGATCTCGGACCACAACCCCGAAGACTGTCGAATGTGATGAGAGTCCTGCAGAGAGGTTCCCAGCGCATCGACAGAACAAGACAGAGGCCTCCTCCGCGATTACCACCCGTTCGAAATGTCTGAAATTTCTCTCGATGTGTTATGCAATTTGTAACTCCTAGCGGGCTGGCTGGCTGGCCGATCGGTCGACTCGCTGTTCGGCTGCCTGCATGGGGCCCAAAACATTCCAGAGATTTCTGCGATGCACACATTCTCGGGCCTCCCACAATCTGCTCTAGCTGAGGCGGCTCTGGAATCGACGCTCCCCACTCAGTCAGAACGGTGGTCGTCTTTGCTCACGATGTGAACGCGGGCTCCCCTCCAAGAAAAGCTCCCAAGGGATTCGTCCGATTCCCCAAAAAGTTCCGGCTCAGAGACTTACGGATTGTCCCGAGTGGAGCTGCCGAAAAGTGGAGCCGAGAGTCCCGTCCGCTGCCCCATCTTGCGAACTCGGGCCCAGAGAGTCAGAAATTCCCTATTTTCTTGAAGCCATCAGAAAATCGCAAATTTTCCGCCCGATTGCTCCAGAACGCCGACGCGATCACTAATTGACGATGCTATTAACATTCGATTGGACAAATCGAATTCACAGAAGTGAGCGGTTGAAGTATTCAAGCCGATGCCGGCAACACCGCGTACCGTCGGCCGAATCAGAGATTGTGATAAAATTCCTTAAGCCCATTCTTAGTCATCCAATGTGGGACACGAGTGGATTGTGGCAGCATTCAGCACGGTGGCCGCCGATCAGAAACAGAATGGAAAAGTAATCGATATTGTTATCCGATAAAACTTCCATAACATGGGTGACATAGTTTGATCCGAACCCCGTCGGTCGTCCCATCGAACGGATAAGTACGCTCTCCGACATGTGAACAGAATGCGAATTCTTCAATGATCTGACCCGGACGGTGAGCGTTTGGGCTTTCCGAAGCCGGCGCGACGCCGGGGATCGTCTTCATTCTTGAGCGGGATGAAATTTCCGCTTCAGCCGGTCGAGTTTTGCAGAAATCAAAACGAGACCGCGCAGTGAGTCGGAGGAGCCTTTGAGCTTTTTCCGGTCTTGGGCGATATGCTTTCGGGGCGATCAAGATGTGTGGGTGTCGCTCCGCGTCGTCGCGCGGAGAGAAAACCAAGCTCTGAAACAAAGATCTATGGATGCTTTCATCAGAACTCGCGGCGGTGAGCGTCCCGGCTCCAAGATGCTTGTATGAGGGCATTGCGATCGAAAACAAACATCATGAACTTCAGGAAACTTCCGCTGCTCGATCTAAGAACGGGAGCGCCACCACGGTGACGTGCCGCGGGCCGCAGAAGATCGTACCAACGAAGATCATCGATGATCAAGCCTCGGATTTCCAGAAGGACGAGGGAGGTGTGGCATGTCCGGTATACATAGCTCTCCTTCGTACGTATTATTTAGGTCTTCAGCGTCTCCCCGAGACATGTCCGCGTCCCCCCTAAGGCCTAGATCAGAGACAGCTGGAACCACATCAAGAATTTTCTCAGCTGACGCCTATTTCTGAATTCCTTCATACGCTCATGCCGGATTGGTCGCGGTCGCATGAGGAACGAGCATGCTGGTACTCTCACACTCATGCCTGGCCGATCTGTCGCGGATGCTCATGCCAGAGCGATACTGGAGCTGGTGCTCACGCCGGACTGGTACTGGGAGAGAAGGGACGCCACGAAGAAGAAGCATTCCCTTTGTTGTCATCGTTGTCATCATCATCTACAACCTTCTCGCCACCACGAAAAAGAAAGAGGGGAGCATCCAGTCGCAAGTGAGCGGGTGAGTGCGTCCGTGACGTCACGTCTTTGGAATTCAACATGGCGCCGGCTTTCAGTTGCCGCTGCTGCCACAGCATTCCCTGCCGCTGGTAGAGTAAGACTGACTGTTGTCTGTCTGTCGTCGTTGTCGTCGTTTTCGTCGACAGTCCTGCTGCTGCTGCTGCGACTATTCCGCTGGTGCCGCTCTACTGGTGTTAGTGCTGCTGTTGCTGCTTCTTGTGCTGGTGGTCGTGCTGCTGCTGCTGCTGCTATTACAATCGACGCTAAGGATACTATCATCACGTTAAATAAGAGCATCCAGTGTTCAACTCGACAGCGGTGTCTACGTACGCATGTGTGGATAGTGTGGATCGCCATCCTCTTCACGAAACCGGCAGCCGACTGGAATGCACTAGAAGAAAATCGAAGCCTAACTGTCCAAGTGGACTGGCGGCTCGAAGAGGACTGCCTCCGATTGAAGAAATTTGTTCCGTGCGGCAATCGTTCAAAGTGCTCTGTGCAGAAGGAATCCAGTGTCTTCTCGGAACAACGGAGTATCGAGCTCGATCGTCGTCGACGCTTGATGCTGGCTGCTGAAGTGATTCGCATGGCTTCGAACAGCCGTAGCAGTGTTGGCAGCCTAATCAAATAAAGTCCTGAATGTGGATTGAGGATGCCGAAGCGGCGGAGTTTGCCTTTACCCAACGGATGGGACGTGGGCCGCGACTTCGAGGGCAGAACCTACTTCATTGACCACGTCAATCGAGCGACGACATGGGTCGATCCCCGAGACCGGTACGTGTTAGGTATTCGTTACCAGCATGCAGTTCCTAGTGGACAATAGAGCCTCTCGGGAGGTAGTCGAATACTTTCAAGAATCTTTCGCTTCTGCTGCCGCGGCGGCAACAGTCGGATCTTCGTCAGTCGATCGGGCGATCAAGTTTCTTTCGAATACGTGATTCAAACCACGCTGGTCCCATCATCCTTTTTTCTCAAATTCGGAACATGATGCTCCCTTTTCGGTCTCTTGGAGAGACCCTGCGATCCTCGAGCTCTGCGGGACTGTCGAGTCAGACGATTAAGGCGAAACTTTCCGAGCGGGCGCCTTCCCCCGGCAGTCGAGAATCTTGCACGCCTGGAATGCAACAGGTTGTTTATGCTCAAGAGGAACGAGAAACCGCTCTTCCCTCTGCGGCGAGGTAGGCGATGGAAGCTCTCCCCGGGAGAATGCGCCTCGATCTTCGTTTCCTTATGGGAGGCTTGGGGTTAGAGCCCGAGATCGGTGGGATCCGAACCTCATGAAATCATCCCAAAACCCTACGAAGCCGCCTTGCTGCTCCGTTCATCTACCTATTCGTTCCCTGTCCTTCCCGGCTGCTCGTTGGCGACTCGTTGCTGCCTCGCTGGTTCGCCTGCCTCCTTGCCTGGATAGATCTTCGTGTGGACGTCGATGGCCTGGTTCTTGTGTGATGTTGCTCCCGCGTTTCTTCCCTGCGGATTACGCACACGCGCTACACACACACACGCAGCTTATACTGTGCCACTGTTACGGCCAATATACGTGATGATCAGATGATGAATAAAATCGCCTTCGTCGACGTCTATCGCTAGATTCCGGATCGCCTTGCTTACTCAGCTCATGCGAGATCAGCCCATTCCTACCCTTCCGGGCGAACTCGGGCTTTCGGGAATCGTAGCATCATTCTCTTCAATTGGGAGGAATTTCACGGAAGCTGTCGGTTATCGCGATCGCGACGCATCTCACGACCACTTTAGGATCGAGATCGATTCAGAGCTGAGCGGTATACCGGAGCAATTGTGTCATTGTTATCGATCTGCCGCGGCAGCAATCACGATGAGTCGCCGAGGGGAGCATCCCACTCATCTGGAGACGGATGAATTCAGTCCTGAGTCCTGAGCTTAAATGGAGAGCTGTCACATCGATAAATTGCACACGACAAGAAATCTCTAGGAAGCGGAGTCATCTGAATACCGGATTTTCCTGAGGCTTCCGTGGGAATTTTGGATCAACGAGCGGATCGCGAGTCAGCGTACCGGAGTACTCGCGGTTTGTGAGGAGATGAGGAACCTTGGAAGAATCGGCGTCGAGAACGACCAGATTCTATGGATTTTCACGGGAATGAGCCGCGCATTAGAGATCGATATCGCCCGTAGTTTTCTTGTGACAGACCCGTCGCCGAAGACTCGTTTTGGATCGAGGGCGAGACCTAGAGCTCCCTGAAGCGTCAGCTCGACTGCGGGACTTGCGGGAAGACTCGGGCTCAAACCTCGCTCGGTGTCCCGCCGACTGTCGCACTGGAGCCATGTTACAGAAGCTCTGCTGGCATCTATTGCGGCTGGGGTATTATCAGTGAGGGAAATATTACTTTTTCTATTGTGATTATTATGGCCGCCTGCGTTCAGTGTGCGTCGATGCGAGACGCGACGCCTCACCCTTCCGGCATGACATCCTGCTTCCAAAATTCTGTCCGTGTGATGACCGTCCTATTCCCCCTCCGTGACATCTTTACCGTCTGGTGCTCTGTGCTTTGCATGAGGGTCCTTCGGTCCACCACCGGAATGGTTCGGGACGGCTTGCTCAGTCAGACTGAATTCGAGAAAATATTTCCTTTCGCAAGAATCGGGAGCTGGCATATCTAGGAGAAATTCCATCATATTTCTGCCGTTTTCGTTTAGCGTAGCAGATTGAGAATCCTTAGCGGTAATGAATTCGTTCAGTCTGTGACGGCGATTGCGAGAACTGCCTCGTTCGTTCGTTTCTGTATACGTTCGAGGAGTCTTGGCGCTTCGACGACCTTGCATTCCTTACTGGCGTGGAATTCCACCGCAACAACAGTCTACGGTCGCCGGCTCTCACTCTCTCTCTAACTGACTGACGGACTGGATTGTTCCGCTTGCCTCGCAGTCACCGAACGAATGAGCGGACGGACAATCTGAGGGCTCGACAACGTTTTGTCGATCATGCAACTAGCTCATAGCAAATGATCCTTGGCTAAATGCTGTTCTGTTAAGCCAGCCAGCGTCGTGACGAGCCGTCGGAACAGTCGACATGGGGCACTATTGAGTGTAGAAACACCATTCATGGTGGGGCTCGGGCCCGCGACTCGCCTTCATTGCCCCAAAAAAAAACCTTGTTCCGCTCCTACATACGAATGATCCGGTCACACATTGAGGTGCAAAGCCGCGATTTATGCATTCAGTCCACGGTGCGAGCGGTCGACCGATTGGCCTGAGCTCGAAAGTTCTTCTTGTCACCGAAGAAGCGTCTGAGGAATTTCTTGGGCACCCCGGGAATTAAAATCATCCATGCATGTTCACCTGGCATGACTCACCCGAGATCTCCGAATCCATGTACCATTCGATTTCCTCATTGGATTCCCCGGAACCGTACCTACCACGGAAGCCCGAGGCGAGCAAGATATCATTCGGAGGAAGTCAATGATCGAAAGCAGTCATAAGTGCTCTATGTGCAGCGAGTTCATAGGAGAAAGGAAACACGCAGATCAGCCCCTCAACGTTCCGATAGTCGAACGGCGAGAAGAACATTTGCGAAAAATGCGTCAGCTGATTGATAATAATCGACAACTTCTAAAAGGAGCATTCGACAAACCATCACAATCGTTGGCCGACTGCAACGCAAAGCTCGGCGGAACCGTCACCGATTTCGACGAAGAGCCCCGGAGAACTACGAACATACGAACCGCAAGAAGGACTACCGCGACCACGAATGCGCTGTCGATAGTTTCGCAGTTCGTTTTCTGCTGAGTCATTCTCGGCGGCAATCAACAGATCGATCCGAAGTGGATGCTGGTTTGTCGTTTGTCCCATCGTTGTGTTGGTAACACTAGAAGTCCTACTAAGTCATTTCTGGCTGACCACAAGTCTCAAAACACGAGTTCACCAAGACACCCTTAGGATCCCGCATCGATTCTGGTCAGTCGACGAAGGTCAGCCGAATGTTGTGCGAGCATTCACATATGCGGCGAACGCTCTCGGAAGAGATCATTACATGAGACATATGCTTCGGAGCTCCGCGAAGAGCCTCCATGTGCGCAAAGGCGAGCGTACGGTGAGACGATTCGTTGATGATCCTGTGGAGCCGATCCTCTCCGATCGAAACCCGACCGCGTGATTCGGAATCAACTCCTTAATTAGTCGAATTGGATGTTCAAATATCTTGTGCTTCGTACGCTCCCTTAAGCCGGGCTGTGGGAATACTGCTCATGGAGTGAAGCGCGAAGACTGCGGGCGCGCACGCCGAATCGAATGCTTGACGTTTCAGAATTTTCCTTTCGCATACTTGACGGTCCGGGCTTTGTCGGCGACTATTTGTCCCTTCCCTCGGCTTCTTCAGCCTCGAGTTCCTTCTCGCTCGATGGCTGGACGCTAGCTTGCCTGCCAGCCAGCCAGCCCGACTGACTACCCGGCTGGTGTTCGCGCTTTCGGCCAATCTGTAGCATTCCTATGTAATCGGTCGATGCATTTTCCTCTTCTTCTTCTCTGCGTCGATACCTTCTTGAGCCAGTCAATCAGCCGGTCGGTCGGTCGGTCGATCGGTCGCTCAGACCGACGGTCGATCGACCGCTCGGCTAGGCAGCGAGCCCACCTACAGATGTGGATTCGGTTCGCTGAGGAGCGGTGCTCGACATTCGAGACGGTCTGGGACAATGTGCGTCACTATGTATCATGTGAGTGCACACCAATCTACAGGAACCCTCTGAATGTCTTTTGTTTCCCCTCCTCTCGTCATCGAGTCTGCATAGCGTAACTGACCTCCATTGAATTATCTCTCATTACGAATTTGGAGTCGGTTAGGAGAGAATCGTCAACCAGAAGATAAACCCAAGACCCATCGGGGAATCGCGACATATTTTCTGAGTTAAACTGTGCTGGAATTCTGGATCCCCCTCAGGCCCATTGGAGGAAAAGAAAAAAGATTTATATTAAGGATACGTGCGTGTATGTTTTCGGACGGCAGAGCTGTCTCGATGGCGACCAGGTCTTGCGTTAACCCACATGACTACGTCTCAGGATTGCGACTGCATTCCACAGATAACAAGTTGCCTGCTTTCTTGCTTGCTCCCGTACTGCTTAGCAGACAGACACTGGCTCGGCGACTCGCTGTCCGTCGGCTAGTCAGTCGGACAGCCGGTCCGTCGGCCAAGATCATCGTCGTCGTCGACGCAGCCATCGACACAATCAACTTTGCCTTTTCCTTATCTCTGCGGAGTGTCAACATTGGATGAACTCTGATTGCAGCGAACCGCAACAAAATATTTCAATAGCCCCGACAGGATGCGGCGCGCTTGTGAGTCGGTGCGAAACTGCTCCGCGAAAAAAGTGAGCGGAGCGGCATCCGATCGGCGACGAGCGCGAGGAAGAAATATTCGTGATCTCAGCCATCGAAGCGCTTAATCCTTTTCTTTATCCTCTGGAAGCGAGATCGATGTGAAATTCGCGGGCAGAATGTTGATCCCGAATGGAATGCGAGACAAAGTCTCCTATCGACGTAGATAGAACAATGAATGCCGCTCCTATCAAGATCGATTCGGACAACGTTCTCGCGTCAACTCTTCTGACAATGTCAACGCTCATGCTGAGCGAGGCAGCGACTGTCACGTAGACGGCGAAAACGTCGCGCACAACCGCTCTCACCGTCGATGTCGGTATCTCGTTTTTGTCGATTTTTTCAATCATCATCATTCCATGAGGTATTCGATACCGATCGTGTCATCGAGCGTGGGCCAGCTCCGTATCTTTTGGATTCGCCTCCATGTTGAGCTCAATAATTCATGGCGAACGAGATTATTCCGAATGACGCGAGATTCGCATGATGGAAGAAGCCCCGGACTTGGAGGCCGTGAACCGAATCCCTGAGTCGCACATACGGACGAGACCTCAAAACGGAGATCAAGTTTCAATCAAAATAAAGGTGCTGCGTTCTACACGGAACTACGCGACAACAACAGAGAATAGGAAACCCTAATTCCTTATCCGATGAAGATCAAAATGTCGCCAACGACCTGTATGACGAAACAATGAATGCCTTTTCTGATGCTCGAGCAGCGTTCTCTCCCCAGAGCGTGGAGCTGGATATGAGTTTATTGGAATGACTTGTCAGCACGCTCAGGGCCTGATTCGCTTACTCGTCCAACGCTGGAGAATATGAGCCCCGATTCGAATTCCGCGACTCCGATAAGTGACCTGTCGCGACATGACGCTTGTGATTTCTATCGATTATATGGTCCTGAAAAAATATCTTTAGCAGACGCTCCTTTTTCAATAATCCAGGATTTGGAATCCAGGAATAATAATATATACATATATGGGTGAGCGAATCCGAGGACAAGTGAATCGATGCTATCGCTCCCTCCTACTGGTTCCGAGTACCGCCCCTTCCCCGTCTCGCCCTCGACTTGCAGCCTGGAGTGAGTTCTGACGGCCATGACGAGCCACGTGGAGAAAGTTCAGGCGGAAAATCATGTATTGAAGAATCAACGCGAAAAACACCATACTGCCAATACGGTGGTGGCGGCGCGCGGCCGAAACGGCGAGGACAGGGGCCTTCGAAGTTTTACTGTATGCCTCGGGGTCCGCGCGGGTGAGTCCTTCACCACTGATCCGTTCCGTGATCGCACATTCCGCACGCTCGCTATGCGGACGTTTCTTTTTCTTCTTTTCGCGGCACAAATAAAGCTTCACGTTCTTTTAATTGACGTAGACGACGCCGACGAACAAACGAGCCACGCACAATGAAGCTTTTGATCGGAAATCCAGTCGGAGCCTCTCGCTTCGCCACGAGCGCTAAGTTCATTGGGAGCATGCGGTCTTCCGTTCGAAAAGTCGAATGTCGGTCTCGAATTCCGAAAACTGAGCTCCCGAGGAATTTTATCGGTTCAATTCGCCGTCGGGACAGAAATCCTGAAGTTTGTTTGAAGTTCCGTCTGAATCTCGTCTGGTTGCCTTCCGCTCTTGTCCCGGCGCGGCGTCGCGTCGGTATTCTTCCGCTCTTCGTAGAGGAGAACATATGTATAAGCATGAGTGCATGCATAGAGAGAAGACTACGCGGGCGGTGTAGTCTCACAGAAGAATTCTTCACCGTGAGTACGACAAGCTCAATCAGAACTCATGATCACCGAGGATTGCTTCGCGTGTGGTCCGGCTCCTTGTCCTCATCTTCCTACTTTTCTCTCGCTGCTTCGATCTATATTGGACCACCCGGACTGAGACGACGCCGCCGCCGTCGTTGTTGTTGTTAGACACCTCGTTTGTCGGTGAGGGCGTATTGGCTTAGCGCATTCCTACGCGACGAAAGGTATCATTCGAGAACGGTAGGCTTCTTCCTGACGGACTTCTCCGGATGAGGTCATTGACGATGGCCGTCTCGATCTGTTGAGCTTTCCGCTCTTGGATCTTTTCCCGTACGGATTTCCGCAGTATGTTTGCAGCTCGACGCTCTCTAGGGGCAGACTCGAGGTCATCACTGTGCCATCTACCCCCATTGAGTCGCATGGTGCATAGTGATCGGCGTCGCTGTTGACTTGCTATGCCGCATGAGTGAAGATTTTCCCGTTCTGGGACCCCGCTATCCTTAACGTCGAATTGTGGTTATTCGGAGACTATAACCGGAGTCCATTTCCGAAGACTCGGAGGCAAAAGCCTACTGCATCACGAGCGAATCCCGCAGACTTCTCTACCTGGACAACTTAGAAAACGCCCCCGGAATCCTTCCAAGTTTTCCGTCGGCTCCGATGATGGCGTCGGTGACGGTGGTCGATTCTGATTCGCCATTCTTCATATTCCGTATTTTCTCAGGGGTCTCTTCTCGTCCATTACCTAGCAGAATATAACTCAACTGCTGTTCGTGGTCATGTGAATCGTTGAGGAAAAACTTCTCTCCGGTGGGAACCTGGCCGGGGACGTATTCAATTCGACTGGTGCCGTGTCTCACTTAGTCACGGAAACGCCACAAGAGACCGACGACGTGGAGCTACTTTTTCGAGGGTGTGAGCTGCTCCAACCCGATGCGGAGTCCGTCCGCCCAGGCACTACTAGAGTTCGAGGAGCTCGGATTCCAGAGAGCCACGACCTGCCTTGATAGGACTTCCCTCTGATCCGGTCTTACATTGTGATAGAAACCCACACGACCCATCCCGAGCCTTGTTTTCGGTGGTCGCATCCGTCCGAGCAGTGAAGCTCGGCGCATGGCGGTGAATCAGGAAAATGCCAAATGAAGAGAGGGAGAATTCGTCATCAGCGCAGCCCGCAATTATTCTCGAATACCGCCGTGAGAAGTCCGAGACAGAAGTTTTCCAGATACGAAAGGAAAAATCTGCCTCACCAGGACTCTGGGCTCTAGGTGGAACTCTAGAGGGTTCGCTTTCCGAGCTCCCATGTCAATATCTGCGTCGAAATACATCGAGACCTCCTCGCTGTGAGCGAGTCCGCCTGAGAAGCTCCCAGTTCATTTATTTGGCGAAAAGCCCTCTTGAGATTCCAAGTTGATTATGTCGACCGTGAGAGAGAAAACACTATAACGACGTGAATGTGATGGATACTGATACATAACACGCAGAACCGGCTCTGCAGAGACGACGCTGAACTTAATCGCAGAAATGGAACGCTTATCAAGTCGGAGCCACACAACAAAACAGTGTCGTTGTGGCGTCATTGTGGTTTGCTGGTTGAAATTCTGCTGGCGGTCAAAGCAGTCAAGAGGTTATCATCCACAGAAAGCATGACGGAATTCCTTGCTTTGTGCTCTTTTCCCTCCTCCAGAAAAAAGGAAAAAAACGTCTCTCGGTTTGCTGCGAGCCGCTTGATAATTATGAGCGTGAACGAGGATCCCAACGACGGGGTTTGACAAAGACTCGTTTCTCTTCTTTCCTTGTTCTCGGCTCCCGAGTAACCCTTTCGCAAGGAGCGCTCTTCATCCTCAAACGGGACGAGATATATGCCGAAAAAAATGACGCTGGGAGTGAGTAGATACTAAGGCGTTGCACGGGAGTGGATTTTGGCGCGGAGGATTGAAATGGAGCATTCTGAAGTTCGAACATTTCGATGCGTCCAACGAAGTAGCGGTAGGTAGCTCCAGCGTTCCTTCTTTCGTCTTCGGCAACATCATCACATAGGATACTCTAGTCGTTCTCCATGCAGCAGCTTCTTCTTCTGATGATGCGATGCCGTGCATTCCGCAGAGTGGCCCCCGACGGTAGCTGCCGAAGCCCGAGCCGAATACCACCGGCCGCGGCGGCAGAGATCCTCACGACTTTAGGGGGTACTTCTACTGCTGCTGGTGCCGTCGCTTCAGAAGCAAACTCATGAGGTTCCGTCACGAACAGACAAAAATTTGCCGCCGTTAGTTTGGCGTATCAAGGGAGAAAGAAGAATCCGAATTGCTACTTCATCTAATGATTTCGCTCGAATTCCTTTCAAAAGACTCCGTGCTGCCCGAGCCTGAGCTGTTCGGATCTGTCGCCCAATGCCGGATCGAATGAACGAGTCCGAGGAAAGTATTCAAAATATCCCTCATGGGTGTGAAAGACTTTCCTATAATCCCAATGAGCGAGCCAATCCTTTCGGGAGCTCTACGCGAGCTCGAGGAGGTCCCGTTCACTGACTTTCTCCTCGATTAGATCGACGCCATGCGCGATCGAGTTCCTCTCTCTGGAGTCTGAAGAAAGAAGGTCACTCCGAGCATGTTCGGGGCCGCGTTCCCGATCCGGGGACATCTCCGCGACGACGGTGAGTACTTCATCTTCACCAAAGGCGAGAGAATGAAACAAAGAGACGAGTGTGCGTGCGCAGCACTCGTATGTCGGAATTTCGAAGTTGAGGCGAACTGATGACTATGCGATGGCATTCGATTCTGAATCCGATTCAGTGACAATAGGCACAATAATTGGTATTGTGGAGGTTCTGAGGCCTCTCTGGTGGTTGCCGAATTCTCTCTGCTCCTCCTTCTTCTTTTCGAATTTATATTGCTTCGAGGAAAGTATTCGGAGCCGGCCCCTCGTCAAAAACTCAAGCCTCGATTATCTGACAGCAACGGGAGAACTCGTACGGTCAGGGACAAAGACCCACTCGATAGCCCATGCTTTGCAAAAATCGAATCGCACAAGTGAAACTTGCGGGACTCTCCTGAAGGAGAGTTCGCGATTCCGAGGCACGTGTGCGATTCCGACTGTCTCCATAAAATGCTCAATTTTTCGTAGATTGCGACTCTTGCCAACACCGACTGCTGCCAGAAATTGGCGACACGAGCCAGCAAGCCAAACAATGTTTCCTGCCGTGACGTAGCCAGATGTGAACCTTGCTGCCAGTTTGCTCTTTCGCTCTGCTTGCCAGTTCGCCTTCCAGCTCAGTCGCTTGTTGGCCCTCTGGATCGACTGGTTGTCGGTGGTTTCGGGAATCTGCTCTGGATCGACTGGTTGTCGGTGGTTTCGGGATTCTGCTCCGTTCGCGGCAGAAGCAGCCTAGCTAACCCAGATACCAGACGCAGTCTGGTCTTGTTGCTGGCTTGACAAAGTTTGGCTAAAATTAAATTCTGTCCATCCGTCCGTCAAACGGCGGTGCAATCGTGCGGCCGCCGGAGCGTGGAATGGCAGGAGAGGGGACCAAGGAATCGGATGATGGGAACCGTGGTATCAGCTAACAGGCCGCAATCCCGTCCGGCGGAAGCTCTCAGAAAACAATTTGGGTATTCGGAGGACCGCGTCCGAGAACGGGATTCCGAGAGCGATCCTTGGGTTCCTCGACCCTGAAAAATGAGAAGCGCATCCACATTTCATGCCAATTCAACGAATGTCCCGGAGCGAAATCTACGCGCGGATCAGCGGTAGATTCGAAGCTTGCCCCTCAATGAGACTGCGCAGGCGCTGTGGAAGACTCCGTCGTACATACTCGTTGACGAGTCCCAAGGTGTAGCCCCTTACGACGTGCCCGAAACGTGACGCATTCCGGCTAAAGAGTTTTACGAAAATTTTTCGAGCACAGATTCCTCCCTTGTTCCTCTTCATGATCAAACTGACGATCCGCGATTGATTTGAGTGATGGCTCGTCCGTCCGTCTATCTCTCCTTCTCGTCTGTCCATCGATCGGCGAAGCGTTTGTAGGGCCGCGGATTCTTCGTCGCCGCATCGTCGTCGAAAACCTTGATCGGTTACTAGCCGAAAGCTGGTTCGTTCCATCCGACCTCCTCTTCAAGCGTTTAGCGCGAATTGCGGCGTTTTCGAGCGGACCCGTAATTTTCTACTATCCTATGCACCGAATCACATGCCTAAAACTCTCGATGTTTCTGACTTGATGATAGGTGTGAGTGGAGCTCAGCCAGAGAAAGTGAAAATTCATCCGAAGCCGAAATTCCCTATCCATATGACGGGGCTGATGATGATGACGGGCTCCGGTGGGATGAATACGCGGTATGTGAGTCCGGTGCTTGAAACGTCTCGGATTCCACAACGTGAGTCCGACGGATGCTCGCTCGTCCGTGCCCACCCCCCCTACACTCCCGTGGAGTCTACAATGGGGCTTTTGTGATTGTATTCTCGCGGCCGATTCTGCATATCCGCGGGTACTCTGAAGCCCTATCCACCTTTCCTGATGCTAACCGAGCGAGGGAAAACCTTTGCGTCCCGACCGCGTTCGAGTCGGGATTCAGAACCCTCTCCACGATTTTGCCGCGTCTGCCGCTCCTCCAAACTTCTGCTCGATCAGGTTCGACTTCGAGAGCTGTCTTTTAGTGGATAAGGTATTGAGCCAATCTGATCATCGATCCAGATCCGCCGAACTGGAGCTATTCATTTCGTTGACACTGTCCATTATGGTGGACGATTGTGTGGCCGGGAGTGGTCTGAACTACTTCTAATTTTAGGTGACTCTTCGAATATCATAGTTTTTCAAAATGAGGAGCTCCCGCTCGCGAGGAGTCATGTTGACGAGCGTTTTGAGCCCTCTTTTTCCTTACGAGAAGATAGACGGATTTGGCTTTGGACCGTTAACGGTGCGTAGAAATCAGGACAAAAGGTGTCTATGGAACCATCGCTCGATTTATCTACATAAGCACCGCCGGGTGATGATGGCGAGCGCTTATAAAAAGCAGCTAATGGCGATTCTCTGCCGACCTTCCTCGCTAATGACGTGCGTCTCATTACCAGAAGCGTTTCATCGCATCGAACCGTTTTTTTCCGCCTCCGAAATTCCGATCGTCGTGTTCGTTGAGCGACAAATTTCTCGTCTGGTGTCGTCAATGTCTAGCATGCACGATTGCTGAGAATATTCCCCTAGACGAGGAACTCCCGCGGGAATCCCGTTCTAGCTCTCGCTCGAGCAACCAAAAGAAAGGGAAGAAGAATAATCCGGTTGACATTCGAAACTCGGAATCGATAAGTAAGAGAAAACCACCTCAGACATCCGAAGCATTCCGGAGCGCTCACGTCATTTCCGCTGCGGGGACAGGCGAATATCTCTCACATTTGCCATCATTTGCAACGGCTCAAAATGAGCGCGGTTTTAGAATGAACTTCAATTCCTTCCTGTTCGGCGTAATGGTTCTTGGAATAAAAGACATATTCGTAGCTAGGAAAAGTAGGAGAAAGCGAAGTGAGCAACGAGGCGACAACGCCTGGACGACTCTGATCCCATCCCTGCTAAGACACAATCGCAGCGAAAGAATGTTGAAGGGACCGATCCACGTCGGCTCATGCTTTGGGGAAGACACGCATTCGGTCTCTAGGCACGTGTGGTTTAGTAGATGGGGAAGGAAGTTTTTCATTTCTTCCTTCGATCAGAGGAAGAAAATGTGCCGCGGAGAAAAGAAGCCGATTCCATGTCGGGAATACCCCAACAATAAGAGCACCGCGAACGTCAGCGTCAGGGCCGGGCTGGAGAATAACAACAAAAATATTTCTATTTAGAACAATGATGCTAATGATGATGACAGTGATCTTGATGATGGAGTAGTGAGCGCTGCGTAATTTTTCCACCACTGTTGTTACCGTAGTCTCGTGCGGTCCGTGTCGACGTTGAATCGGACGCACCGTCCGTGCATCCGACTGTGCAGCGGGACTCGAGGTATTCAAAGGGGACGAGCAGCAGACGTCTCCGTAGGAGGAGATGGCGAGCGGGCGACATTCCCGTCGCACAATGACGCCTAATAAGTCGTTTATGTAGCCAGCTCGGCGGAATCGCTGCGAAGTGGCTCGACTTACGATGGAACAATCTTACTATCTGGTTTTGATAGACTGTTTCGGAGTTGGGTTTTTTTTCTTCCCTGGCGCTTGTCAAAGCGGAGCTGTAGCCGCAGCGGCACTTGTGGAATGTCTTATTCTTTTGCTGGTGACCCTCCCCGAATGCGGTCAGTTCGGGCCACCGCAGTGCGTGGGCGCTTGCTCGCTGGATCTTTTTAGTTCTTAATGTGCCTCTCGCCCAATAATCCATTCACTTATGGCCCGACCTATCCGTCCGTCCCTCTTGGAGGGCCCGGTTGAAGGTCACGGAGATTTCCTCGGAAGTTTCCTTGACTGGAGTCTTCACCGGGGTCCTAGAAAACTCGTCGATCTTTTTTGGTGCTCGAGATCGCACAATAGGCGAGAAGTCGTCAAAGTTAACGAACGTGTCCATAGCTCTCAGGCTCCATTGAAAGGCTAAGAGCGTGACCAACGAACAAGTCAGCGAGCTAGGCCGGGAAGCCGAAATCGCAGTCAGCCTGTCACCGGTGATGGTTGCGTTGGTGCTTCGGTACAAAAGTCAATCTGCTTTGGTACAAAAACATTTGCTGATGATGGAAAGCTCAACTCAAGAATGCGGCGACATTCGGTGAAACGTGAACCGCAGCGCGCCGATACCAACAACCTCCAGAGCACTCGAAGGGTTTGTTCGATGAGTCGATAGTGGGATTATACACCGATTGAGCCACTCGCCTCCGTGGGAACGATTATTATGGATCTCGACTTGGAAACTATCCCCAACAGTGGCTCGGAGAATTTCCTGCGGCCTTTATCACAATTTGTAATGGTAATGGTAATTAATTGATCTAGATGGGTCCTCTATGTATATTACAAGATGGCGCATCAGCCTTTCATGTCAGGCGCTATTAAGCAGATCTTTGGTCTCCTTCTCCCATTTTTCTAGGATTCGTTTGGTTTTTGCTACGATCGAAGGGTCCTGTATTTCCTCTTGGAGGCCTAATCTTGAGAGGAAATCTTCGTCCGTGTAGTATGCGTCGTTGCATTCGAAGATCACATGTTTTACGGTCTCTTCAAATGTTCCGCATCTGGGGCAGGTGTCCTCCTGCTGTGGGTCAATAGACCTACCTCGGCTTTTCGTTGGTAATATTCCCGCTCTGGCCAAGGCCAGGAGAGTGTCCCCTCTTCGGTTTCCGTAGAGGAAGGTTTGGATACCGAGGCTGTTCTTGCCTTGCCGGTAAACTTCTAGGCTTGATTTCAGCAGTCATGTCCTGTCTCAGACACTCTCCTGGGTCTCTCTAATTTTCTTTTTTATCTGAGAGTTATAGGTATTCAAACATGGTGCTCCCGAGATTGAATATGCAACTTCGATTGTATCGCAGTTGTATGTCCTTTTCAGGTGTTCCGTTCTTTCGTACATCTTTGTTTGTATGCCCACTATCTTCATCATGCTCAGTAAGGCTGTTGGCCACCTGTCATGAGACATGACTTCGATTCTTTTCATATACCTCAGTTTGCTTTGGGCTTCCCTCCCTTCAAAGGAGGACCACCCGAGCTCGCCGGTGATAAATTCGTTCGCGGTTTTATAGGATGTGATTCCTAATGCCCATTTCCCCGCGTCTCTCTGCCGTTGTTCGAGTTTTGCGAGTAATTTCCCCGTTGCAACGGTTACTGCGTTTGCGTAGGTCAATTGTGGTACCGCGGTTGCCTTCCACTGCGTTCTGGAAACTTGTACTCGTCTATGTTGCGATGACCCCTCGGATGAGCGCTCGCCATACCACGCGTCGCTGACCTTTAAGTGTTCCGATGGAATTTGAAACAAACACCGAAAATTCCGCTTATGTGTCATCAGAGGCAGCGGCGGCTCTTGAGAATTGTACGGTTTACGTCACGCGAGCTGCTTGAAGCTTCGCCAAGTTCGAAGTTATTAGAATTTTTATGTGCCGTCTCTGAGTCACGGAAGTGACTGCTGATATTTGGAAGAGTAATCCTCTGAAAGCGAGAAATAGAAAGCGAGAATCGAACCTCAATGGATGGTCGGAATCGCCGAAATCTATCAACGGTGTGGATTCTTGATCCGCGATGTTCCGGACTTATCTTGTCAATGACGCCTGCGTCAGAGCCCCGCCTCGAATTTCCGTTCCGGAGGAGCCCTCTCGCGGGGTCTTTCGAAGAGCATGCCTTCGTGAGGGATCCACATGCTGCGGGAATGACAAATAACTTCACGGATTCGAAGGATCTTCGCGAGACTCAGAGAACGTCGCTGAGGTTCTTAGGATATCCTCTCGAGAGTCCTTTTTTGCCCGAAAGATAGACGAATGACAGTGTCGATTCGCGGGATACTAAAGAGAAGTTTTTCTATATTGCAGATTGACCAAGCCGCAATCGTTCGCGGATTGCATCGGTGATGAACTTCCTTTCGGATGGGACCAGCGTTACGATCCACGAATCGGTGTCTACTTCGTCGACCACAATGCTCGTGAGTATAATTATAATGCGATTTTCTTTTTGTCCCTTCCCGGCAGTGCTGCGGGCCCTATTGGGTCACGACGTTCGCAGGCGGAGTCGGAGCGCCAAGACAATGATCAATATCTGATTTATAATTGTCGTCGCATTGCAACGTCAACCCATCCCATCGATCATGTTGAAATCGAACGGACCCGCTCGGCGCACATCTATTCTGAGCGTTCCTGTTTTTGAAAATCAGTTTCGCGTGAATCACCCCTTGGTAGCCGAATAATCGAATTCAGAGCTCGGAAAAAAACGTTGATTTTCCGTTTCCAGAGCGAAACCAGATCGAGGACCCCAGGTTACAATGGAGACAGCTACAGGAGGCTATGCTGAAAGAATATCTGCTGACAGCGCAGGAAGATGTTGCCGCGAAGAAAGAAATGATGGAAATCAAGAATCATAGACTGGCGATAGCACAAGACGAATACCTATTCCTCAGTTCGCGACTGACGAACATGCTCGAGGCGGCTTCATCCACAAATCTGGCGGCGTCGAGTTGCACGTCTCTCAACTCGGTCGCGTCGAACGCGTCGAGTCTCACCAAGTACGACCCGGACCTGCTGAAAGCCGACGTCAGCCTGGCTCAACAACGGGTTAATCGACTCAGGAGCGAGCTAGAACAAATCCGGAGCGACCTGACGCATCAAGAACAGGGTCTTGAGGTGCTGACGAATATCGACGAAGGTCTCGTCAATAGCGGCAACGTATACACAAGCGACGAGGCCAGGCTGATTGTCGAAGAGCTGGTCAACATACAGAAGAGTCTTTCTAGTGGAGAGAAGGAAAAAGAGGAGCTCATGCACAATCTGTCAAAAATCAAAGACGAACTACTGAGGATTTCGCAATCGAGCACGAGCGTCGACGACCGTTTCAGCAGCGTCGAGTCGCAGACAGAACTGAGCGGCGAGGAGCCTTCGCTCGGAGCTCGGCTTGCGGAAATGGCGATGATGAGGTTGAATTACGACGCTGCCCGACGGGAGGTCAATCGGATTCAAAGAGAAATCGCAGAACTCGAGAATCAGATGGCTCCAGGGAAAACGGAAAGCGATCATGACAGATTGTTGCTGATCCAAGAGAAAGAGCAACTCTTGAGAGAGCTGAAGTCTTGCAGCAACAGCCGCAGACGGGACGAGAACGAAACCGAGATCAAGAGACTCACGACTGAGCTCGGTTGGGCGATCGAGAGTTCGAATCGGGCGATTTCGGACCGATTGAAGATGCACGAGAAGAAGACCAAGCTGTTGCAAGAGCTTAGCGACGCTATGAGGCACGCAGCGGCTCTCGAAGATCGTCTCAAGTCGTTATCAGCATCAACGCTCTCAATGAGCTCTAGCTCGAGCATCGGCTCCCTGTCGAGCAAGGAAGGCTCCGGCTCGAACTTGAGTTTCACGGATATCTACGGATTGCCGTACGCGAACGAGAGTATCGCGACGAGTCTTCAGGATCTCCATCGCAGAGTGATGACCGTCGATAGCGTCACAACGAAGCTCAACGAGGTCAAGCTCAGGGAGCATCTCACGCCAATCATCGAGACCCCCCGGGGCTTCGTGAGCTCAGCCGTTTCTGATGAGTCATTCGCAGGTGATTCCGGGGTTTTCGACGCGAACAACAACGGAACGCCCGACTCCGAGTATCAATCCACTAGCGTGGACACGCCCCAGATTCAAGTGAAGCTGAAATTCTCGGTCGAAGACGAGATCCTCCTCGTAGGAATCGAGAAAGCCCACAACCTAGCGGCGCTGGGCATCCCGGCGGGTTTCCGGGTGTTCATCAAAGTCGCCTTGTACCCGTGCTCCGAGGACACTTGCCTCACGTATAAAACCGACCTCATCCGTGATCTCGTGAAGCCGGCGAGCATCGGGGAGATATTCCGATTCCCCGTAACGTTGAAACGAATCCAAACGCAGACTGTCCAGGTCAACATTTGGGGCATCGGACCTTTGAGTCAGGAGGAGTGTCTCGGGTGTGCTCAAGTATCTCTGGCCGACTTTAACCCTGCGAGCTCGAGCACCAAGTGGTACAACGTGTTGAGTTTCCGCTTCTTGTCGCAAACCGCGGGACAGCCCGTGGTCGAGATGGTGGAAAGCTCGGATGAGAGTACTGTCATATCGTCCCAGACGTCGACCCTGACTCGCGTCGAGGAGCAACCGAACAAGACGATTATCGAAATAACGGTCGTTCCTGAAGTGAGATCCGCCGCAACGAACACCGACGTCGGATATCTCTCAGCTCTGAAGAAGGTGAGAATAAGCGCCCATTTGGGAAAGATCAATGATTAGCAAGGAGTTCCTCGATTCATCTAAACCAGTCCATCACCATACCGGGAACTCTTTCCCGAAACGTCATTTCATCTGTACCTATCTCTTATTGCAGAAGGAGTCCCAGATTTCCAACACCCCGGACTCGTTGTTCATACAGGCCCTGAAACGGTCCCAGACTTTCACGATCAACCGGAACCGCATCATGTGCCGTCTCAATCGAAGTGATTCGGACAGCGCGATGCCTCTGTACAGTAAGAAAACGCCGGTGTTCCAACGCAACACCGCTGAACGACGTAGCCAACGGTGGAGGAAGATCTCGAAAGTTTCGCCTGAGGACAAGAAGATGCCAGCCGACGCTTCACGAACGTCGATCGACCTCGCTCTCGACCTTCAGGCCTCCAAAGTTCGTCTGAGCCATCTGAGGGAGGAGCTCTCGAAGCTCAAGTATCTAACGACGGTTCTCGAGGATTCCCGTCAGAACGGAACCGTTCCCGAATGGCTACAAGAGGAGAAGATGCAGCGCTTGTTAGAACACGATCAAAACTCGAAACTGGTCCAAAAAACCTCACGAGACATCTATCGCCTGCGCAGAAGCATTAGCGGAACTGAGCCCGCCAACTTGGCAATCTTCAAGTACGTGCCGATAAGTCTTCACTAAAAACTTGTTTCTTCATCGACGCCGGAACCTAGTGTTTCCGTCGAATTCAGGACGATATTCTGTAACATGCATCACCCGTGTGTCGTTCCGATAAGCGAGGGTCCATTTTTCATCTTATTTTCTTCCTTCCGCAGAGAGAAGATGGCTTTCTTCACACGGCCATCCGCCAGCGCGCTCCCAAACGTAATCGCGGGTCCGACCGTCAAGTCAGATGAGCCCCAGACTCGATACGAGTACACCATCGATCCGGTCTACGGGGTCCAGGTCTGAGCTCCATGAATGTACATACCTACGGACAGAAGATCAGACTACAATACGACAAGCATGCGCCAGTCGGCGAACACCGAGCCTGATCGCATCAATGTGCCAACAACAGTCACCAGTCGTGACGCTGAGCGTCTCACCGATGGGTGGATTGGAGGGGTTGTTCGACGGAGACCCGAGCCGAGTTTTCGATAGAGGCCGTCGGGCATCGAGCCGCCCTCGAATTGTCACGACGGATCGGAAATCTGTCCACAGATTATTTAAAGATCTTTCGACGTTCTAAATCGAGCTATGAGCGATGAATGACTTCGAGTGGAGAATTTGGATTTTGAAAAACTCAGGAAGATTCCGGTCTGGCTTCCGGTTCCTGCTGGCGGGAACTCTGGGCATTACTTTTGGACGCGTCGTTTACGTCCGAGAACGGAACATAAAAAAGGAGCGATTCTCACTTTTGAGTGACTTTATGTCAACGGAATGATTTTTCCCATTCGGGAACCATGACCGAAGTCGATGTATCTTCTTCCTCGACGTCCAGAAATGATCCCGGAGATCACCGCGTCGACGAGCTGGGCGTAAATCCGCCTCGAAAGGCCTACAGGCCAACACTGTGATAGCAGCTGCAAAAGAAACAACGAGTAGTGGAGAAAATGGAAAACGGGAACCGTGAGGGCCCGAATGACTGAGATATGAAGAAAAAAAGGACTCATTTTTCGGAGCTATTAAAGCTCCGATGATTCGTTCCGAACATCTTTGACTCATGTTCAGGAAATCAGTCTCAATATCAAGAAACCTAGCATTGCCAGAACTACCACCCTCTAGTCTTGAAATGAAAACGGATTCTATTTAATATACCTACTTATTTATTGCTCGGAGCAAAGTTTTGTGGTTGGCAAGTTCACGCTTCGTACTAGAGGGATCTCTTACTACTTTAGTGTACAAGCGAAACGAGCCTTGGTCCTTCAAGGGCCTTGGCGAGGTATCGCGCAGATTGCCTATTTAAATATCCGCGGATTTCACTTCTCTTACCAGCAGCGGTTCACACCATCTTCGAACCAAAAGCGGTTTCCAAACCTTGAATCCATCCAGAGAATGCGTCCCACCACCAGCAGTGATATCGAAAGAAAATCCTGCGATTCCGTCGCTTTTCAATTCCAAATTCAAAGCTAGCTCTCATCATCGCGCTCGGAGAACTTACTTATGTGAGAACAATAGTAAACTCAGGCTTCGCAAAAGTTTAGAGCGAGAATAAGGGTTTGTAATTCAAAGCTCATGATTGAAACGTGTCCCGCTGCCGGCCCAGGGCATCAAGCGAGATCCGGCAGCGTTTCCTTGCAATAATGAATTCAAGTTCAAGTCGGAAAAACTCCACTTCAAGATAACGATATTCCCGATGATGATGATGACTCTTCCAGTCGTAGAGTTCTATTGACGCGTCTGTAGTATGTTGGGTCAATCTAACTTTCGGCTGAAGCGTATTACATCTCGTGCAATATCAGATGGTTCGCCTGCTAAGCTGCGTCTTAGCGAGGATTGAAATCCGCATCAACTAGTCAATGACGTGGTGCCAAACTGAGCGAGTTGTCGCCGAACGATGAGATGGGGGTGCAGGACAGGAAACTGAAAATTAGCGTAATAGTCGTCCTGGCCGGGCCTTGTCCGAATGATGATCGGGAATAATCATTGAGTTCCGTTCGACAACAACTCTCCCAGAGAGGGGCCGCCTCTCGACATCTTACCGTAAACGTACGCCGTTGCCGCGGGGTAACGCCGTCGTGACTTGTGCCATTGTATATAGTGGGGCAGCTTGAGTCAGTTCATTTAAAACTTTATGCTTGCTCATAATCATGAATTCATCATAAAGAACAGAACATATCTATGTACGTTCGAAAATTCGCGTATCTCGCCCCTCTCAGAACTACCCATTTCCTCCTCCCCCCTTTCTTCTGAATACCTCCTCGAGAGCATTTATTTGGTCGACGTAAGTTTTCTGTCTCATGCTCCCTTAAAAATGTTTCCGTTCATTGTAGAAAACCATCTGTACTACTGGAATAAACGAAACCTGTCATTCCGAACATGGCATCGATTTTTTTTCTCACGCCGCTTTTCAACGTTTCTTTCCCGAGGAAAGCGAGTCTGAAGAGAAGGATGACTCATTCCGCTCTCCGGAGACTCAAAATGCAATCCTTTCTCGACATGATGTTCTGCCGCGGCTCCGCTTGAATCAGCATCACGAACAAGCTCGTTTGTCATTGAGTCTCAAGGCATTATTAGGATCGATGTCAGAATATGATATCATGCGTCTAATTTTGATTGAGGCGGGCCCAAGCGTCATGGCCGCGCGTTTTCTGCATCTTCGCATTCTTTGTCTTATAATGACGCATGGTTCGATGGAAATTACTGTGTTTACGCTCGAAACTCGATATCCCCATGGTACTTGACGTTATCCTAATTCATTCATAAGTATCTCGTAGAACAATCAAGCTCGACTACTCTCAAATAACACAGAACGCACAATGGACGCTCCCCATTGAGCTGTAGCGTGATCGAGAGCCATCGTGATCCGCTCGGAGAGCAATCATTGTTTTCATCGGTGATCCGAAGAATGCTCCCTCTCGCATTCCTTCCACCTGTCTCAGTAGCTGTCGACCGACACCTCGAGATTATTTATCGCCCCTCCTCCGGAGTAGACTCTAGAGGCAGGACGCTGAAGGGGAGCGCAAGCTGACAACCCGAATTGCAGGTCTCGGCTTCCGAAGTTGGCACGATCGTAGGCAGCCTTTCCTGTCAGCTTCGCGTGATCAGGAGATTGTCTTCATTTTCTGCTACTCTCTTGTGCGCGGTGCTTGTGCTTCCACTTCTCACGAGCGATCCCCATATAACGAGGGGATCACTCCTTTCTCTCGTCAGAGACTTCTCGGATAGCTTAATCGCGAGCTCCACTCGGTGAGTCACCGAAGATCAGATGTGCTATCGGAACCCTTTCATGCCTCTCGAAGTTCCAGACTTTCTTCATGAGGATCAACGCCATGACTTTGACAGGGAATCTTCAGCGGGGCTTCACGTGACGCCTCTCGTGGTCTTCGCAGAATGTTGCGGAACACAGTTCGTTGCTGCGGTCTGATACCCTTCTTGCTGGTCATCGCGGTCGGAGCGCATCTTCCGAGCACCACGATCAACGCACGACCGGGTTCTGGTCGTGGCGTCTCAGGGACCTTTGATGGAATGACTCGGGGCCGTCCTCCGATGGGTTTCGGCCAGGGAACGGGTGCCCGTCGTCCAGGTGGTTTCCACTCGGGCATCGGGATGGGCAGCACGAACTTCAACAGAAGATTCGTAAGGTGAGTCTCAACCATTGTGGATTGAAATCGGTGCGTAGTAAACGAATCGATCACGAATCTGGTCCATTCCAGTCCCGTGGCAGGCCTGTACCAAGAAAGAGGCGTCGACAAGGATCAAAGGCTCGCGAGGTCCAGGATCTTGGACAGTCGTAATTCATAGGCTATGCTGGATTCGAGGGAGTATTGCGCTCGACTGTGATCTGCGGCTGATCCTCTCTGGCAGAAGAGGAGACAGGGCGGCGGAGAAAGCCGTCGGTGGGATTTGTCCGGAGAGTTTCGATGAAATAAAAATTGCTCCAGCCCCATGATCTTGACAACTCCCGGAGATGTTCCTTTGATGACTTCGGGCACTCCATGGGGAGAGGGCAGGGCTCGCGTCCAACAGGAGCACGAATGATTCATCTTGGACCTATCGTTATTATTATCCGTGTTCCTCTCGTCGATGAATTGATCCGTCTTCTCTGACTGAGCGAAACAATATAAGCGCCAGAATGTTCCACCTGGTCGCCCCGAAGCATCCTAGGTTCGATGTCAAGGTTTTATGTGTGGCACTCTCTCTGAACAGCTTCAATTAGACGAGTCATCGTGAATTTGCTTCAGTGTAGTCGTCATACGGGCGTCGCGTCGGAAGCCTTGTCGTCGGTCGTGATGTGTCCTACGCTTAGGGTGTCACCCATGACTGGGCTCGAATGAAGTCGACAGAGCGCTGGCTTTGCCGACGTTTTTCTCCACGCAGACATTTGTTGATACTGCCGCCGACAGTTGCCGTGAACGTTGCCATCGAAGCGATTCCAGCTCACAAATCTTCGCTGTTTCCTCGGACGGAGTGAACTTGTTCGGTCCGTGCAAAGAGCCAATCCGCGACCGTAGTGCTAGCATGAGTGTTCCAACCTTCCAGCGGAGTTCGGGATTACGTATGGGTCGTCTCCGCCCCGAAGAAACCAGCCTTTTCTGATTCTCGAGTGCTTCGGCGACTTATCATTCCTCTGTGTTAGAAGACCACGACACCTCTATGGATCTCTGAGAAGGTTTTCCTGAACAAGATCCCCTTGTGCAACGAATCATGTTCGCCGTCGTGGGGGACCGCATCCATAGGATCATCAGCACCGCCGCTTCCCCGACCAAGATCGACAGCCCGCTTTTCCAGTTGCACTACGGTTTCACTGCCGTGGGACTGCTCGTGTTCGCGGCGTTGAGTACGTCAACAGAGCACTTCGGAAATCCAATCGACTGCATGTCGAGTTCCTCGCCGGCAGTGATTCCACGACGTGCGCTGACTACTTATTGTTGGATCCATGGAACCTTTACGCTGGAACCTGATTTTGATACGTATTCTGCGCATCCAGGTGTTTACAAGTATATTCCTGATGTAAGAGGCGTTTCATCCGGTTGCAGTTTCTCATTTGGAATTCGTTATGCTAGGACGAAACATATACGCGTCCGGTTTCTGTATGTGACATGAATTTCAGGACGAGAATTTGACGCGGACCCATCATCTGTACTATCAGTGGGTCTGTCTCGTTCTTCTCGCCCAGTGCATATCTTTCTACGTGCCGCGATACCTCTGGCGATTGAGCGAGAACGGGTTGACTAAAAAGCTCATGTCGGGGGAAGCCCCAGCGCTTGCCAGGTAGGGCTAGCAGCAACAAGGGGAATTCAATTTCATCCTTGGACATGTACATATGCGTCCTGAAGAATATTCTCTAGTACCTCATCAAGTCTCTGCAGGGGTACGTCCCTCCGATACATGCCTCGCTTCCCTCATGTCGATAACAGGTTCGGGATTTCTCTTCAGGTACCTGATGTCGCATCAGGACTGCCATACCTTCCTTGGGTTCACGTATCACGCGTGCGAGGTCATGAATGTTCTCGTGCTTTGCGGAAACTTTATCCTGACTGACCTGCTGCTAAATCGTGAGTTGATCGGAATACTCGAATGCCATCGACTGCGTCGAGAGGCAATATCGAGACCGCTTGTCACGGCAGGTCATCGTCGGAACTGCGAACCACTTATCCGACATGGATCCGAATATGAATCCCGAACGACGTCGAACGCGCCAGACCCTTCAGCCTTTTCACGTAATAATGCTCCGGATTGAAGTAATAGTTGCGGGAGGAGCGTTTTCTGCTTGTGCTCACCGTGAATAGCTGGGCTACATTTGATTGGATAGCGCAGAATATTTCTCCGACAATATACTGGCTGCCGATATCGAACACAGAACGAGTTTGTGTTTCGTTGTCCAATAACGCATGGAATCAGACTCGGCTGTTCGTTCATCCCTATATCGTATAGTCTCTTACGGTCGATTCTGATTTTTCAGAGAAGTTCCGTGGTCTCGGTCTGTTTGTATTGAACGGTGGAGACCTGGCGCGGATATTCCCGAGGATGGGGAAATGCACTTTCCAGATGTTCGGACCTACGGGCGAGATCGAACGCCACGATTCTCTGTGCCTCTTGGCCCAGAATGTTTTCAACGAGAAAATTTTCTTCGCTCTCTGGTTCTGGTACTTGTTCCTCGGTGTTCTGACAATCATGAACATGTTTTACACTCTAACTCTGTTCTTCTGCATGGAAGCTCGTGTGCATCGGATCTCATTCGTCTGTCCCTCCCTGGCTTCATCGAAGACCCGCATAGATCGGGAAAAAAGACTCGAAACAGTCGTCCGGGAACTACATTATGGGGAATTCTTCGTTTTGAGATTGTTGAGCAAGAATGTGCCGGCGCAATTCCTGCCCAAGCTAATAAACATATGCTACGACCTCATGGTCGAGAGGCGTAAGGACTTCGGTTACAAGTTCCAAATGCGGAACGATCTCTACTCGAATCGTGAGGATGAATCGAGATTTCTGCTCGCAAAACCCTGAATGTCGGATCCGAGATTAGCCTCGAGTACGAGAGACCTGAGTCGGAATAAAGTTCGGTTCGGAGGAACTCGAGTTGTCCTTGTTTTCTCGTTTCATGCTCAGTCTGCATTCCTTATTGATTCCTACCGTCAAATTCCGAGCTCACTCTCACAGAGAGGCCTGGCGGAGGACCCAATTATCTCTGTAACTACTACCACAGCCCAGGATCATGATACGAAGGTTGACGCCGACCGAAACGATTCTGATAAGCATCTTCATTCTGATTTCAACGATCCATCTCACAGATCGGCATGCTATGGGAATAACTGCACGTCGCTACGCACTTGATCACAGGGAAGTCTGGGCCATGGGCTCATTGAGGAGCGACCTAGCCATCCAGGAGCGCCACAGTCGGCCTGAGACCTTTAGGACCTATTCGGCTCAAACCAACTTCAAAAAGTCGTAAATTTAGTCCATCCTGAGCGAAAACGCTTCTCTTTTCGGCTAGCTGCCGGCGAGTCGCGGGCGAACAGCTCGTCGTCATGCCCGCCTTGGTATGACGGGGACCATGTGCTACACAGTTCTCTGTTCTGCAGCCAGGCGGCAGAGTTTTTGATCTCATCGCCATCCTTCTCCACCGCCTGGCGAACTTGTTTGAAACGGTCCGACAGACGAATCTGCTCGCATCAGACCCATTGTAATACTTCGTCTCGTCACAGTTCGCCTGCGTCATATCGCAATGTAACCTGGAATTCTCCAAGGACTGATGTGAATCCGAAAGAATTGCTCCGAGGATTTATTGCCCCGTGCCTGAGTCTGCTGAGAATTGTGCTCAGTTGCACATTGCAGGCGAGGCTTCGCCTTTGTTCCTGTGGCCTCCATCGTCTGGGGGAAATCTAGAAGAACGTCCTAGGAGGGATAGCCGAGTCGGTAAGCGAACCCTCAAACGTCAACCAAACAGTCCAGGCGGTCAAAAGCGGGAAAGGTCGCCCGGCTCCCGAAATTCAGGGCACCAGACGGTGTTGCCTCTCAGCGGTCATCCGCTGCTCGAGCTCGGTTCCCTAGAGCTAATGCGTAATTTCTGTGCGCATAGCGTCGACCCTATCGATCAGTCTGAATCGATTTTCGTGAGCTTGGCATGAGTTTCTGAGAGCTTCAAGTACGAGTGCGCTGTAAATCCGGGAGCTCCCCCGTACGCGTTAGTCGCTCCAGTCAGGAGATCGAGGCCCATTGGGACTTCATCCTCGACCAAGGTTCGAGCCCACGAACGGGCTACGGAATCCATCTCGGCGATCAGCGACTCCGAAACCCACGATCTCACTTCGTGGAAGGTGTTTTCGAGGTGAAATCCGACTCTCTGTCAGCATCCCGGAAATCGCGTTGGCGAGAATTGCTGTTTTGGTCCAGGGACAGGGAGAAGCCCAGGGACGTCTCTGAGTCACCGCTGCCACGCATGCCCTCAAGTTAATTTTTCCTTGCAGCTGCAACCCGTTGCGGAATCTGGCGCTCCTTCAGTCTTCCGTTACGCCATTGTGTAACTGAGCCTATCGAACATAGTCTGACCTCTATAACTATTCGATGATTGCCATCAGTGGCAGAGGACAATCGATCTGCGAGCGGACGCGTCTTCTGTGAGGAAGTTTCCTCTCACACGTGTGGGTTTCCTGAGTACGCAATGAGCTTTTTTGTCCACCCTGGGTGGCCTGGTTCATGAAAATCCGGAATCTAATCGTCCGAGATAAGGATGATTTTCGCCGCCATCCCCGACTCGTCAGAAACGACGCCGATCAGCACCAGCGCGAAACTCGTAGCTTGTATCGCCGTCTTCATCCTTTTAGGAAGCCTAATCTCAGCCATGGGCTACTACCTGATCAGAAGGTGAGTCCTACAACCGATGGGATGAGAGTTCTGTTGTCATTCTAATTCATTTCGAAATCGATGCACAACTCATTGAGCTTGATGAGCTGAAGCATGACATTCATCTGTTCTCAGAAGAAAGAATTCGAAGAAAAACCGAAACCCCCGATTCTTCAATTCGACCTCACTCCCAGGATCACAATCGAAGAGTCGATCGATTTCGTGGTGCCTGCCCTTCAGTCCCCTAGAACTCTGATGGCGGGCGCCGGGATGTTCGAGGTTTGATTTGCTTTGATGATACTAATAATCGTACGGCTTCCGTCGAGCGTTGTTCGCTCCTCTGACCCGATATCTTCGGACTCGTCAAACTCGGGGAAATTCTAATCACGGAATTTTAACGCTGACAGTCGGGCTCGACGGAACAACTTCAGAAGAATCTCTACGAGCCCACCGCTCGAGCTTATCGCCCACCGAGCATAGGCTTCACCGTGGAATACGATCGCGAGGTTAGCTCGACTCTCACCGTCCGATTGAATGGCGCAAAAGACATTCCACCGTCGAAGGTTAGTGTGAAGAATTCTCATTAGAGGGTTTCTGGAGGGAGGAGGGACCTCCTCGGGATTGGGTCCAGGAGAATCTCTCCTCCGATTTTAGTCGTACTGTGGGAGACAGAGTGATTCGCGGGATTGATAAGCGAAACGCTCACCGTGGGAACAACCTGCGGGAACGGCGCGCAGAATCGTGCCCGGATCTCCGCGGGAAATTCTGCACCTAGCTACATATTCAAATCTGGAAAAAACGCGCGGTTATCACAGCTGGTTTCCGGAAGCTTTGCCAAAGGAAGGAGCATCGGTGCGAACACGTGGATGAGAGTACCACGGGAGTCCTTTAGGATTTCGTATAGAGCGGAAATCGAAAGATTTCGAAGCGAAACTCGGTCAACGCGCCGGGGAGGACACGCCTCAGAGCCACATGTTGACAAGCACGAATGCCTCCCGCTAACCCAGATGAAAGTAAAGTTGAAAACTCCGAGAATATTTGGAGCTCCAACCCGGCGACAGGTCGCTTCCGGTGGTTTCTTTCCCCTTATCCTCCATCCAGATTGCGGAGTATTCCTCACTGGGCGCCGACGTCGTGCCAAGTCGAAGGGATCCTTGGGTGAGACGACGATGATCGTTCTCATCGAATCGGAGCTTTGCTTTCGTTCCGGATTCCCGAACCTACTCAATTTCAGCTCGGAGTCAATCCCATCGTGAAGATCTCTCTTTCACCGGACAAGATCAAGCACGTTTCTCGACTCCAAAGAGACACGATACGCCCCGTTTTCGGCGACGTTTTCCAATTTGATCTCCCCGAGGACGCCAACATCGAGACGCGATCTCTGAAGTTCACACTCTACGATCAAGACAAGCTGAACAAACGTCCTCTCGGGAGAGCGGTTTTCCCTCTGAAGAAAACAATGCACCAATCAGAACGATGGATCTCACTTAATGTTCAGCAGGTAAAGCAGTATTTAATTTGAGCCTACTCCGGTGACCTGGATTCTCTCTATCTCGAGCTCCACATCTGTCTTATCTTCGATCGGGAGCAAGGTTCTACTGAGAGACTTTGGGTCGGAACTTCAATGAAATTTTCTGTTTTCAGTGCAGAGAGCGATCCTACGGCGAAGTCACTGTTCAGCTCGAACAGAATGACGCTTTGTTCGTTTGTTCGTTGCTCTCCGTAAGAGGAATTCCGAACGATATATTCGTCCACGTCAAGCTGGGCGTTTACGTCAATCACAAGCCATACAAGAAAGTGCGCTCCAGTGCCTTCCAGGCTCTCGGAGGAATCATGAGTCTGAAGGAACGGATCGAACTCCAAAAATCGGATTTCGGTCGGAATGACTTGTCTACGCTGCAGATCATTGTGAGTCTCCATAGCAGGAAGAAACGGCTAGCCAAATGCCACATAGGCCCGAGGAGCTCCGTCGACGGCATGGAACATTGGGCAGAAATGCTGCTGCGGAACAACGCGATCAAAGCGCATCGCTTTCTCTCGGGCTGAGTCATCCTGGGGATCGGGAAATCCTGACCGACTGGGGAACGGGGAGATCCATAATGAGGCGGACGAGATCTGTACGGGAACGTATTCAAAGCTCTGTTCAATTAGGTACACCGACGATTGTACATAGTACAATGTGAATAAAGCGAGAGCCGTATCGCAATGTACCGGTGGGAGCCTTGGGATCGATGGGAGACGACGTACCCTTGACATTGGTGAAAGCTCCAGCAAAAATTATCGACTTCAGTATTTATTTTCAGACTTGAGCAATATTTCAGGCATCTCACAATATCTAGGGAGGTTGTCACAACGACTTAATTTCACTTCTTCCTGGATTCGTGACGAAAGTATCTCTTGTCTCTCCTTCGATTACCTTCGGTGGCTGAGAACATCTCCAGCTTTCGATCTGGATACAACAAGCTCCTGCGAGTTCTAGCGTCATTTTGATTTAGCCTAGCATACCTAAAGCGTATATACAGGTGTGGTATGAAAAGTTACACTCGACCGAGTGTCGTGTTGTGACAATATCAGTCCTGACACTGACTTGGTGGCATTATTCACAATTTCGCGTTATCGAAAGCCATGTTGATTTTCCCGTTTATGTGCTTCGGGGTGCTGTTGAAGGATGCGATTCCTGTTTCCAAGAAAACTGAATTTCGTTTGCTCTCGATCGGAGGTTTTCGCTTCGTGCTCGGATGGTGGCCCAAAGGATCGAAACGGTCTTGGTAAGCTTTCGTCACCATTCTGTCCAGCGCGAGGAAAGGTGACTCGAGAGTAGCCGAGAGGAAGAACGCCGCTACGTACGCTGAGAACAAATGCCCGAGGTACAGGTAGCCCTGAAATGAGATCAACCACGTTTATAGTCTCAACGAAACGGACCATAAGAAAATGCGTCTCTCTGACTGACTCGGAGACGGCAAAATGAAAGAACAAGAGCATTGGCCGGGTCTGTCCTGAGATTCTGGGTGTTGCCCGTTGGGGAGGAATGGAAGCGAAAGAAGTTCGGAATCCATCGAGAATCAAGATTATTCTAATTCATGAGAGACGACATTCGTTCATCGGATAAACCTAATCGACAATGCCAGAATCAACATCGAAGGAAGTGCCCGAAAGTTCGCCACTGGTGAATCTACTTCTGAGATCACCCTTGTCCTACGGGCGCCAAGAGCACGATGTTATTGATGATGTCAGACTGAGCGATCGAGCGCTAGGATCGACTCTTGGTGAGAGCAGGTATAGTGGCCGTTCGAGCGCAAGTGTTCCGTGGACACGGGCGGGCAATCCGCCACGAGGAATCGACTTTCGAGCCGAGTCTTGCGAAACGTCCGGGCGATCTGCTTTCGCTCTCATGACCAATTTCGCCAAAATCAGCTCTCACTCACACAGCCGTCGAATCGCCCCGCAAGGCGTTCCTTCCCGCAACTCCAGATACGAGTGTAGCAAAGTCGGCGGTCCGAGCGCGGGAAGTTTGATTGAGTTTTCGCTCTTTCTCTAGGAATGCGATGCTCGCGGAGAAACTTACCGTGAAAGGTATCGTAATGTAGAAGGGTTCTCTTAGGTAGGCAGTATGCCCTAGGATGATGAGAGGATGTACCAGGTAGACGAGGTAGGTGAGTCGAGAAAGGGGAATCCATGCATTAAACGAGAGGATCCTATTAATGAGTCCACCATTCCCGGTAGCGCACGCGTAAACGGTCCAAGCGATACACAACGACCATACGAGCCTGAACAAGGCTCCGTAGGCAACTCCAACTTCTACGGACGGCGCTTCGTAGGCATTCCAGTTGCGGACTCCGAATACCATTGCAAGCTGAACGGCCCACACCAACATCCAAATCGGAACCCTGAGCGCCTGTTCAAATGGGAAAACAATGAGCGATGACCTCCTCATAGAGATGTCCAATAATTAAATCGGGGACGTATATGTCGTCTATATATAATCAGACTTCAGACGGATTCGACAGGATTAATACTTCGGCATTCATTCTCACCTTGTGGATTCTTCGTCGCTTCTCCTTGTACAGGATATAGCCCAGGGCCACACCGACGCAAAATGGCGCCAGGTGAGTGTATGGCTTGTAACCGATTATGTTCATGTATTCATTGAAATGATCGGGGTCCATATCGATGAACAGGGGGATCGGGGTCAATTCATTGACGTAGAGGAGGGCACCGATCGTGATAACGGAAGCGGTTGCGAGACCGAACAGGATCAGGAGCCCGACCGCTGCGCTCCTTGGGGGAGAAGGACGGAAGAATTTGTCAGTTGAGCCCAGGACTCCGAGAGAAATCGCCGGATCGAAGGGGGAATCATGGGAGCCAGCTCATGAGAAAAATCGATACAACTCACTTGTACAAGAGGTAAGCAATGAAAGGCAGTATCAAGAAATAGTGGAAGTCCGACGAGAGGTACCAGCCGTGAGGGAGACACTGAAAATCATGGGAACGTTGTAGTATGTAAATTCTGCGAGCGTGATGTACTTTGTTTACACCCGTTCAACGTTCCAGAGACCGAGCTGAAGCGTCGGTGTCCAGAAAATTCCAGATTCTACGCCAGCTTCGAGAGCGCCAGAGGTGCGACGTCTGCGGGAGAAACACTTTCGTTCCTCCCGAACCATAAAAAATTTCCACTGCAACTCGGGATCCCGTGTTGTTCAAATTCAGTTATTCCGGCTTCTGCTCGAGCATACCCTCTTTCTCTCCGGCTCGGGGGAAATACTTATTTCTGACCGAAAAAAACTGCGAATCTTCTGTTCCAGACATGACGAGTGCAAAGATCAAACCGGAAATTTCTGCTTGATTTGTTAATGATTTGCGATTCCACCCCGGATATCAGGATAGCTGCGGTCAGCGGATACGCTGACCGCAATCCGCTTCGCCTCGACGCTCCGAGGAATGCATTTTCCAGAGAATTACTTCTCGCCGACTCTTCTGTTCCCTCCGCAAATGCTCATAATTATGATAATCTGGAATGTAATCCAGTCGAGCGCAACGATTGGCATTTCTCGATATTCGGTGAAGCTTCGGGAATTTAGTTCGCGTGATCACTGTTTCTTATCCCTATGTCTGCAGGGAAGGCGTAGAGCGTTCACGCATGCTTGCGCGGACTTAGACGTTACAAAGCCCCTCAGAGTCCGTGTCGCCTGGACTCATGAATGCCCTCACCATGTTCTCTCGATGGACGTAGGCTCCGATGTAAAGAGGATTCGTCCACCAGCTGTTCTGGCACGCGTTAGCGTACGGTTCGAGAGTTTCCTTCCATAAAGGTCCGGATCCCGCGAGGGGAAGTATGATCATCAGGAAAGAAACAGCAACGAAAGCCGGAGTGAGTCTGCAATCGAACGATGGGGAAAATTTACAATCATAAGGGCGAAAGATGACAAACCCAGAACTCGTTGAGGAATCTTCGTCTGGACGAACGCCAAATGCATTCATTAGGACCTTGGAACGAGCGACTGAGTGGAACATATTCCTGCCTATCGACTGCAGCGTCCCTGCATTGTTTATGTTCCATTGGAAGTCGTTGATGCTTCCATAAGTTTACAGTCTCAATTTTCTTTCGCTGTTGCGTTGCTCTTTCCCCCCTCCGTTGGTCTCGACTCGATGAAATCATTTTCTCATTGAAGTGCTTTTCTCTTGCTCATTGACCGACACTTCAAGAGGGTAAGTGTGCGCCGAGCGTTCATTTGAAGTATAGAGTCGCGAGCCCGAGAGGAAGAAAATTCACCCTTCGAGCTCGAGAGGAGCGAGCAAGAAATCGATGAATTACAGCAAGAGGGGGAAGCGAATGTATCGGATGGTAGCGAATGCGATACAACCATCGGCCGATATGCAAATGGCTGTCAAGCTTGTTCAAACGACCTCACTCTGATGACGACAGTCGAACGCACAAGGTCTGCCGGATTCAGAGACCGGGACTTTTCTAAAGGCATCTCTGTATGCGAATCGATTCCCAACATGAAAGACCGCGCGCTTACCTCCACCATCTTCTGATAATATGCCGAAAGTAGCTGAACGAGCCCTGGCGATCCTCCATCCGGGAAAGATAATTTACAGTCAGAACGCAGCCGCTGTGATATAAGGATGCGTTAGCAGGAGCTCTGGACTCTATCATGCGCTTATCATGGATTGGATGCTGAGCCCCCATGACCCCCTTGGGAGCCTCCATGTTCTCATCGGAAAGTCATTTTTCGATCATCGCGTGTCAGGCAGCGCGACTCTTCGAGAACCATGAAAAAACACCGATCACCGTCTACAGGCATCGAGTCCCGTCGTGAGCTCGCCGCCCCAGCTAACCCACACGGTCTCACACCGAGTGAGGCGGCACGACGGGACTCGTTTCATCGGTGTTTTCTCCATATTCTCTGGATACACCCGGGAGTGCGTAGTGGTCTCTGCTGCCTCGCGAGAATAATTGAAATATATCGTCATCAATCGTGAGAGATGATACTTACGAAATCGTTACGAAGGTCTCCACAGCGGGGAATACGTTGAAGACCATCTGGAAGGGAACACTCTTCCCCAGCGCTAAGGCTTCGACGAAACCGCCTGCAAACAGAGTTCGTTCATACTTCCATCTTTGGGATATGCTTTAGAATCCTGTTCCATCTAGCTGCCATTTACGCAACTGCCCGATCATTGAATATGACGTTCGGAGAGAAAAACGTCGTTAACGCTGATGACGTTCCAATTTTCGAATCATTTTTCTCGTCATGACTTTCTCTCTGTCCCATCAATATTGAGTAACCATTTGCTTTTGGAACGGCGCGACGATCACTCCGTTCACGTCAAAGAGCGGCTGGAGCTCGTGGGATAATTACAATCTTCGGAACAAGACAGATACAAGGAGGTATTCCTGAGCATACTGAGTCACGGATCCGACGAGTAGTTTGCGGCTGACGGATCAATTCTGAGTCGGCAATCAAATTCACATCTCCGCCAGCCATTATCGTGCTTGTCGGCGGCTAGAGTCTCTTCTCCGGGCCATCTACCTCGTCGAAATTATACGATTAATCATGGGGCTACAAGGTCGCCCTGGCCTATTGCGATCTCGCGCATCCGTTGCATTCATTCATACACTCGCATACCGAATCACCGATTGGAAGAATATGCCTAAGAATTTTATGCGAATTTAACAGATAATAATTCTCCTAATTATGGGTACTTACTTCCGAGGTTGAAGTTTTTGTAGAAGAACGTGTGGCCCAAGATGATCCAGGCCATGGTAATTACTCGAAGACCATGAACGCATCTCAAAGTCGACGGACCGGTTTCGGTGTTCAAGATCTTCAACATATTGCTGTACACCGAGAAACATTCGGCCACTTGCTCGACCATGTCTATTGGCAGAGGAATTTTGACATTAGCTTCAATAGATATTGAGATGAATTTTCCGCTACGTCTTCCCGAGCCAAGGTGTCATCGCACGCAGGCTTGCAACGACCTCCGAGCTCGACACCGATAAATTACGCCCTGTTCAAGCATGCTTGAGGACGCAGCGTTTTTTCTTTGGCGAAAAAAAACTCCCGAAAAAATATGACTGGATCAAGAAGAGAGGATCGAAAAATGAGCTCATGGTTCCAAGGAGAAAGGAAACGCGATCTTACTCTGCTGTCGGAACGTTGCTTTTTCGCCGTCGGATCTACGTGCACTCCTCATCAATTTCGGTAGGACATCGAGAGCAGTGCCGATTGCCGATAAAGCCAGAAGGCAAATGAGGACCGCCGAAACTGTCATTTGGGTTGAGGTCAAGGGGGGCGAAGCGCTGTCTTCGCACCATTGGACGTCGATTTCGAGAGCAGCAATACTGGCCACTGCAAACAATAAAAACGTTTTCAATTTTTTTGCGATGATTGATCGCGAGAAAGCCCGAACTAAACGGGCGATGCTCCTGTTCCGGGAAAGGTGCTGCTAGATGTCAACTCGTGTCAGCCGTCGCGAGATTTTTCGGTATCTTCACAAGCGGAACTCTTTCGGATGAAGACGTCGGCTTTGCAGTTTGTATGCATTCGTCGTCATTCGGAGGAAACGGGGACGCAGAAGGATGTCTTCGGAGAATATTCACCACATCCTTCTGCGTGTCTCAGCGATGCTGGCGACTTCTATCAGTCCAAGAGACTAGGACTCTGAAGGAGCCAAGCTCGCAATCGATTGAGCTGCATCATTCGGACGGGTGGATATTTCCCCCCTTTCCCCATTCGAAATGCGTCTGTCTCCCGTCGAAGTATTCTTTTCGTAGCGAACTCGATTGACAGTACTCACAGTATACCTAAATACTCCGAATATTCCTGCTTGACGAGGGAAATGCAAAAAGACCGTCGCTGATGTCGTCACCGACTCAGACATTCCGTTCAGTTGCCAAGTCTATCATTCCTACTTTTACTCTCCGAAGAATCAGAATCCGATCGGAGGCGAACCGAGCATCCGAGAACCGGCTGCGACGTTAATCAATCGTCGTCGAACGTTCCTCGACTGCGTTCGCGATCAGAACTTTCGATCGTTCGGGATACGTCCGGAAAATCGAGGGTCGTCTCCCAGCTCGCCCGAGGTCTGTTTCACAGCGATGTCGTTCCGGTGCCAAAAACATGCATGTCTTTGTTGGTCCCGTGTTCTCGCTGTCCCGTGTTCGCGAATGCTCACGCTGGTTCAAGTTCGGGAATCACGAGAAATTAAAAAACCCTGTATTGACATTCCGATCGCTGCCAACGAGTTTCCACCGCGTGTCGCTCACGGTGAGAGTTCAACGACCCGTCCGATCCGGTGGGATCGATCTGTTTTATGAGTTCTCAAGACTCGGAGTTTTGTAAAATGATTTGCGGCGACGATGGCTGTCCCGACCGCCAATCGCACCATTGAAGCTAAGCTCCGTCGAAACATCAAATCGCAGATAATGAATCAATGTCACGGAAGCTAGCGACGGAAGCAACGGAGCTGCCGTATCGTTGCGGACAGAAACTCTCGGGGACGTTTCACGTTGATACTACGAAATTTGAGAAACCTAGAAGATTACGTTGGCTGATTCAGTGGAAATTCTCTCCCGGCAGCTGCTCATGACGAAATATCCAATATGTCTTTGACGCTCGGGATCTCAGATGATTTTATGGCCTAGCGAAGGAGACAGCTCCACCTCGATCCCCGGTAGATGGAGGTCGGGGAGAAACAGCGCTTTGGAAATTCGGGAATTTACGACCTCAAGAGACACTTACGTTGTCGGACAAGGGTGTTCATGTCATCGATTGTACAGGTGTGCGGCACACACGCACCTATTCTGAAGTGCGCGAAGTAAAAGTATGCAAGATTCATGTCTGGTCCGAGCACATTCTGAAATTTACGCAGAAAAAGGATAAGCGTTTTGATTGATCTGAGTTCTGACAAGCCTACCAGGCGACCTTTACCATCTCGAGACTTCGGATAAGCACCGTTCGATCCGAGGGGCTGAATATCGACAGAAAACTCTTACATCTAGACAGCTAATGGGGAATCGTAAGCAAGAAGAAGAAAAATGCCCCGTCATCTCCCAATACAGAGACCGAAGACAAAGAAGACGTCAGTGCTCCGAAGTTGACATTGTGTCTTTCGGTATCACGTCGATATAGGTGATGGAAAGTGGGACGACGGCAATCAAACAAACGGGGAGTTGCTCCTAAAACTTTCCACACCTCACCTTCAGAATCGGAATTTCGTCAGTGTAGTTTTTGAGATATGTTCGCGGATCGTATTTCGCAGGTTTCGGGAAGTAGAGATGCGGTCTCATATTGATGGCGCAATATTTTCCCGTGAAAAATCTGAAATCGAACGAGGAGTATGCCGTCATCATGACCCGCAGCGAGTTCCGTGACGCGGAGCGAGGCACCGGAGAGAAAGAGAATGCGAAGATCCGAGATGAACGATAAGAAGAAATCCGAGTGATCGGAAGAGCGCTCGCTGCACGTATTCGAATGCCCAAGGCGTTCGGATGAGCAGAAGTTTCGAAACTTACGTATCGATCTTCCCATTATATTTTTTCTCCTGAGCCACCACGGATTTGCACTCCGCCATGTTTCCGAGCGATGAGAGTGCGCCGTACAGCACACCATGGGGTAATTTGCCCCAAGAGTCCAACACTGTAAGAAGAAAAACAAGGTGGTCTACGTGAGATGCGCATCCTCTTTCGTCCGGAGTGTTTGCGAAAAAAAGGCAGGGATTGTCTCGCAAGCAACGACGAGAAAAAGGTATCGGGATATATATATTTATTCTGTTGTTTCCGAAAAGGATACGGTGGCTTTGGCGAGCGTGGATGAATATTGATGAACCCACAGCACGATAAAGCAGCGATAAAGTCGCGTATGTTTTCGTTGAGCAATTAGCGATTGGCCGCTGAAACTCTTATCGGATTGCTGTGGTGGCTGATAACTCGCGCCAAGAATGTCTTTAATTTTTGCTTTTTTCTTGTCCCTCTACTCACTCGTCTTCTTGCCTAATGCCCCCCTTTGCCAGTCCGTGCCAAATGGCGGGCTGAAACTACTGACGGGCGACCAGCCCACCACATAGTCTTCCATTCATTCATTCTTCCAGTGAAATCATCCATGACTTTTTCTGCATGCCCTCAGTTTATTTCGATAAGAACCCGAACTATTATTTAGCCACACTGAAGTTACGCAAAACCCAAGGTCACCGGCTGCCCAGAAAAAAATCGAACGCGGGAAGAACCGAACCGAGATCTCCAACGGTCGGCATTGCATCGCGATGGGGATATCTACGCTTGAATGTTCTCAGAGGTCGTCTCTCATCCCGCAAAGGCAGACCGAGATGGATGCCGCGTAAGACAATCTTCTTGCAAGAATTGCTGCCACGCAAGGTGTGATCGTTCGACATGATTGTTGCGGAGTCGAGAAATGGTCGGCGATCCAGTCGACGCCGACGACTTTATCGGGGAAAACGACCCACATCATCTGCAATAATCAGACACGGATCGGGTATCACGTGCCTTGCAGTACTGCGGATTCGAGATTATTGTGTATTTACTTCCTATCTCCCCTCAGTCCGTGACTGCGAGCAAGATCGAACGATTGAACGATACCTGCCAGAAACCTGCTCACGTGACAATCAGAATTCGTAAGTTTTCCGATCGCCTGATTTTCCGGGAAACGCCGTTTTATTCGAGGCGTTTCGTCGGCCCCACAATCGATCGACCATCGAATCAAATGCGCAAAGAACATGCAATCTCATTGTGAGCACTTGATGTTCTGCAAGGTGAAATCGGCGGCGAAGTATTCTTGAAATATCTCACTCAAGCGTTTGATGCGCGACCCGACGGCTGCTACTCTACTCGCTGTTCATTTAGCATAAGTCCGACGGAGCGGAAGTCATCCTCGATTTACTGGGGTGTTCATCGCTTATATAGAGGTCAAGGACAGACGGAAGTAGTTGTCGTCGTCCCTACGGCCGCCGCGGCTGCCGCCGTCAACAACGAGGTCGATATCCGTGACGTTGACCGTAGTGTCCACCGCCCAGCACTGACCGGGTCCCGTTTCATGAGGGATTCTCTTTCGGAGAATGACGCAAGGCAATCATGGAATGGGCGACGCATATTCAGTAGACATTGTTTCCCCGGACGCGCACCGGATGGCAAATCACTTTAAACTGATTCTGAGTTTGCGGATGACTTAATCGCATGGAAAAAAAGACTCGTGCTGGAAGTTTCTTGTTTGCGGCGCCAAGTACGCGCTCTGACTCAGGTTCCGATCGGAATCTGATTGCGTCTAGTTCATTTGATTGTGGAGGTAGATTCGCTGTGCTCGAGAAAGCATGTATTGAATTTTCTCCTCGACGACGCCATGGTCCGCGAATTATTCCGCTGGAATTCCGCTCCACGTCCGCTCCACGTCCGCCCGACGACGGCATCAGCTCTGAAGGAGTGAGTCGTTGAGACTGCCGTAGTCTTCGGGCCAGCAGCTTGATCAATTAGTGTTCGTACATGAACCTTCGATGGTGTGGCCATCAGGAGAAATGTCTTTCTCTTATTGAGCTAAGCGTGACTCAAGACCCACAACGAGACCCTACCGTGTTTCTCGCCGTGGAGTCGTGTACAGCAATTTCTGTTCGCGATGCTCGTTATGCTAGCGGACCAGAAACGATCCTGGTCGGTTTTTCCATGCCGGAGCCGCCTCTTGGCAACGAGCTCCGAAGTTTTGTTTTGAGACAGAGCTTCTGGACGGATCGCTGGGAGGCTCATCGTTGGCGGCTCCTGACTCCTGAGCCTTGGGAACTTCGCTATTCACCTCAACTTGAGAAACAACGAAACACTGCACGAGCCGCATTTCAAGATCAAATCGAGGGCTATCGCGTTTGGCGAAAACCTCGACTTGACGAACGGCTTCAAATCAAAGCGTTGTCAGACGGTGAACTTCGATTCGCTGGAATGCTGGAGCGCCGTTCCGAACAGGAAATCGAACCCGGAATTACAGGGGGAAATTACGCAAACTATAGCGGTCGCAACGCGTCATCTCGTCAAGACAGAAAGGGTCAAAAACTCTGGTGCCGTCGTCGGCATCACCGCCGCGGCCGTCTAGTCCCCGTAGCGTTCTACCGCGAACGTAGAAACATCAGTGCGCATTCATCCACACCAGACCATCCTTCCCATTGAGTCAGCGGCACATGCAGGAGGCGACAGAAATTATTCGGAGCATCTGTGGGTAAGAGCTCTCCTAAGACGCCCATGGTTCTGATCTCGGTGGGCTTTTCGAAATTGATAATGCCCGAAAATAAAAATGTATCAGATTTAATCGCTCGGCTCTTTATGTTAATCTGTGTGTTTGTTGTTCGCGTGCTGTTACTTTCCTCTCGCAGCTACCTGTCATTAGAGAATTGGGCCCCGCAGAATATCCCTGAATGAAATTGTACCGAAAATATTCGCCGTACTGTTCTGTGCAAGCACTTCCGAATGAGTTCCGTGACACAGATTTTCGTCCACGTCAAAAACAGAAGAAAGTCGCAGACGTAGAAAACCCCGTCGATGTCGCCGCCGCCGCCACAACTCCGGCCGTTAGGGCGGAATCACCCAGAGTGTTCGCTTCGAATGCGATCGATCTTTCGGCGCTTTTCTCTTCCATCCACGAAGCGAATTATGAATAAAATAAAATTATTACGCGTCTGCAAGTGAGTGTCTTGGAAATCTGAAGTTTGGCGTGAAAATCACCTGTGCCTGAAGGGGCAGCAGAAGACAGCAGAGGCACTCAGAGCAGGAGAAGAAGCAGCGAAAGTTAGATCGAGGAAAAAAGCTATTTCTCTACCGGAAAAGATTCGCGCGGCTGCTAGTGATCGCGAGAAGTTGTCGGATCGTCGACGACCAAAAGTTCAGCGCTTCCGATGTGAAAAGCGGGGAGAAAAACTCCCGAACGCTTCCGAACACGTTATACGGCTTCTTCTGTCGCTTCGGTAAGCCACCCTCACCTACAAGGTCGGCCATACTAATTAGGAAATGTCTCATAGTGACTGTTCCAGCCATCTCATGCATCAAATCTGTTGAAGACCGACGTCCATTCTTTGTAAGCTACCGAGCAAGCGAGCGAACGAACAAGTAGGGATGTAAACTAGCAGACAGACGAACTCGATCCATCATTCATCCATCGACATGAAGTCGCCGGTCCGAGAAAGAAACCCCCTCGAACAGCCATCTCGGCGGCTACCCAAAGCCGTAGCAAAGCCGATTTGATGTCTTATCGCCCTGGATTCAGAGAAATCATCGTCCCTCGTTCGGTCCGACTTAACAGAAATGTTCGAACGGCTCTCGACTATTTGTTTTGAAGTTAGTCGCCGCTACAGGCAGCTCCCCGGTATTGCATATAACGCCCCGGTGACTTCGATGTCCAGAACCTTTCACTTCTCGTGGTGGCGGTAGCGGGGCCACCGCAATTTCTTCTGATTCAACCCGAGAATATAACGCCCCAGTGTGAAATGAGAGGAAAGACACGGGGCCCGCCACCGCGGCAAGAAAAAAAGTGAGCTTAAACGCACACGGAAGTGAATTGGAGCTAATGAAGAACAAGAAAGAGCGGTGGCGCGAACGCGCTGACAACTCACTTTTGATTGACCACGGTCGGAATTTCTTCAGACCGAAGGCGAACTTCAGCAGGCCGTAGGTGCAGTCCCCGGTAATATTGAGTTCGTGGATGTCTCGCACAAAATGCGGCGCGATGTACTCCATAACGTCGGCGGACACGGCCTTAATGAGTTTGCTCTGTTTCTCCGAGTAGTACTTGAATGGATTGGCGGGGTCGGGTCCTGGATCCGGGGTTGTTGTTTCTTCGACGAGGAGATCTGGCTCGCTCTCGGCTCCATCGTCCATCGATGACTGAGCAAGATTTGGAGATTCATCACTTACGAGTTCCTGGCCGACTGCCGTACGCGTGACTAGACAACAACACACCGCAAACGCACTTAAACCAAACCAGCGCATGGTTGCTGGCCAGCACCGGGGAGCACCAGTTTCAGCGGATTCTGTCTCAGCTGCTCGCTCAACTCAACACCGAGTCGCTGTGTGACAACTAGAAAATGATGTGAGTACACTCTGCGTTAGAACTGGAATAACACATGGCATCGAACGAGCGCGCTGATCGCTTCCCAAAGCGCTATTTGCGAGACTTAATCTGAAGCGCGAGAAGGAAATTCGGAAAGGGAGTACCGGCCCGGTGGCACGTAAGAGAACCAGCCGTGCTTTCTCGACGACTGACTGACTGACTGCTCGCCTGCCTGCTCGTCGTCTGACGCTTCGACCAGCTCGACTTGGACGAGATGAACTTGAAGCAAAATTTCGACTTGTGGCACAGGCGATCGGCTTCAGCACCGCCACAAAATTCAGAAAATCCTCATCCTCCTCGCCCTCCAGATCGATCTCACCCCAATCGGTATATCGACCTGCAGCACGTTCGCTAACGACGGGGGTTCTGACGAGAGAGAAAGGGAGAGAGGGACGAAGAGAACCCGCGCACCTCGCTCGAGAGAGAGTACCCCTCGGGAAGTCACGTAAGCCACGTTCTCGAGTGTTCGGCTCGATGCGGATACTGGGACGGTATCTTAAGAGGCTTTCGGTCTTACGTCGAAAACATCAGAAATCGACTGAGTCCGCTGGTCGTTTCGTCATAGAAACGTCAGAAACGACTGCGCTATCAGTGTCATTGAAACGCACCCAAGAGAAGATACCTCAGTGCAACATTGATTCCACGGTAGGGAAACACTTCGATCGGAATTCTGGAGCGCTCCCGTCATTCTCATGCAATCTAACGGGGATTGTCGCGAGACGTTCGGTCGAATCCGCGCCATCGGATCAGATCTAGAGCAGCTCGACAGCTGCTCGCCATAGCCGCTCGATCGGTTCTCGAAACCCTCCGCGAAAACTCGACCCGATCGATGTTCGCTCAATTTTCTCGAAGGCCGCGGAACCGCATGTGTGCGTTTTCGGAGTTGGAATCGGATTGAGACTCTGGTCCGACGGCCCGTCATGAGATCGATGCCTCTCTGAGCGGCCGGTGTCGCGAGGGTGCCTCGAGTCTTCAGAAAACCTTGCTGAACGTTCGTTCTTCTCTTCGGCGACTTTCCTCGCGATGTTCGGATTGAGATTCTCCGCTCGAGAGCAAGGCCCTCTCTCCCCTTGGACGTAGAAGATTCGCCTCAGCAAATGGCTCAGTAAATGCTTTCCCTCGCTACCCTATCCCTTTACATCGGTACGAGGTGATTCGATATGTGCATCTTCGGACAATTTATGTCCAGGATGTACGAACATCCTTCGAAAATCCCTTCGATCTGTCTTTTCAGAAACAAAAGTTTTATTCTCGTTCCGCCGTTTACGTCATCGCAGAAACTTGTTTCTGGCGAACGGTAGGTTTTCACTTTGAACGAGCTTCGGATATCCCTGGCAATTAAGTCCGTCGACCCGCGCCGATTCCCGGCAGATCTTCTTCGAAGGAATTGAGTATCGTCCTACGCCAGGGGGGCCGAGATGACTGGGCGATGCCTCCGGTCGCTATCCGTCGGAGTGTCAACCAGGCAGGAGATCAGGTTTCCAAGCAGAGGAATTGACGTCTATCGCTCGGACTCGGAGCTCGCACCATTCCGGGACAGGAACCGGTACGCGTCAAGACGCGCAGCTGACAAGGTCGCGACGAAGTTATGCTATTTAGCGTTCCGGGCAAAGCTGATTCCTCATGGAAATCAGTGGCTCCTGTCCGAGATATCCGATGCACAGAAAATATGCAACGGAAACGGAAGCAACGTGATAAGCTGAGCATTCCCGGAGAATTCTACCCGAGTCAATTCGAACGAGTTTGATTCCTGGGATGGCCGCAGGTATGCCATAGGGTCGGCGGATCGAGTTTCCTCTGGGTTCGTCTGACGCCAAGGAATCGTATGAGAGATAAATAAACGACCGCTCGAGAATCGGTGCGAGTGGACCGCGTCGTTGACAATCTATCGAGTCAATCACGGGAGAGGAGCTGGTGCGACAGGAAAACATATGTATGCATATTCTCTCCTTGGAATGCTGAGCACGCATCGCTTTTTCCGTGAATCGTTCTCTGGATGTCCGACGGAGAGACGCGGTGGGGTCTTCGGTTTGCCAAATGGACTTGGTAATTCTTCAAAACATGGACAACGCCGATTGAGTCGCAAACACAACCTCGACGCCCATCCCTCGACGTATTCGAGACCTGAACAAACATTCATTTCGGCGCTTTGCGCAACGAGGATGCCAAGGTCCCCGAGACGATTATTTCATGACGTATTCCTGATTTATCAATAGGCACTCATCGTTCTCCGCTAGCGTATCGCCTGTGAGGGCTCCGAAGCGACAGAAAAAGCGCAGACCTACAAACATACGAACGAAAGAAGAGACGGTCAGAAGACGGGACCTGCGGATGGGCAGACGGACGCGGGGATCGCCGGAGAGACGCCGAGGCGATGCGCGCACGAACGCACATGAATCGCAGGCGAAACAAACGGGAATCCGATCTGGTGAAGAAACCACGAGGATTTCTGGGAGTGGGTTCGTCGTAAAACCCCGCTGGATAGGAGGATCAGAAGAAAGCTGGGATAGAGGATCAGAAGAAAGCTGGTGGACTCCCTGAGCGCCGGCTCCGTGGTTGTATCAGCAAACTGTGAGCGCCGAAGGAGAACGGGAGGCAACAAGCTGGCAAAGTCGCGAACCCTTGTGCTCATCCGCTCCGAGTCTGAATCGTCCGCGAGTAGAACACTAGCAGAAAATCCGGTCGGAGGCGCCAAGAGTTTTGCAAGTCGAAGGTACTTGTACTGATCTCTTCTTTCAAGGTGTCGGACTCTTCGCGGAGCTACCCGAAAAAAGATCTTGTGGGAATCTTGGAGATCGCTCGTCAGATAGACATATTCAAGTTCCTTCTTATCTGGTTGGCTGTCATCGGAGATTTTTCTGGGAACCCAGACCCTAGTGGCTCTTTACGTTTCCTTTCGGAACTTTGGGAATTGGCAACGTTCACCAAACCACAGATAAGTGGGTCACTTAAGTAGAATCGGCATAGATATAGAGAAAGAAACATTATTCAATAACGATCTCTCTCTACGTGATGAGGTTTATGTCTTACGAAAGGCGGACGTCTGATCTGTGGTATTTAACCAGCTCGTCGAAGAGAGACCGATGATTGGATTGAATCGATATGAGATGGGATTCGAATGAGGGAAGACGAAATTATCCAGAAAAAGTTCATTCGGAGTTTATTGTTACACATTCCAAATCTATTTCATCAACTGTCGTGTTACTATCTATCTCGGATCTGGGGCATCTGTTTGATTACGCGAAAAGTGGAATCTGGATTTATTACATACAAAGTAAAGAATCAGAAGAGAGGGAATCTGTCGGACTCGTCTGAAAAATCGATCGACGTCTGTCCGATCAATGAGCGGATTGAGAGAGGAGTGTTCTATCTAGAAGCTTCTACCTATTCGGTTTTTACCTAATTGGTGGTGTTCGCTCATAAAATCTACATTTTGCTTCATCGTCGAGTATTGCGCCCAGTGACCGACAAGTGCTCCGCTCACTTGGCGATCGGAATCGAAGCTAAACTGCTGATTTTAAATAAATTATCTTTCGCCGGTCCCTACTCTTCTTCAGAGAAGAATCAATGACGCTCAATCGCGCAGTCCCTCCAGAACACCGTTTTATCTCCGACATCTCCGATCCTACGTGTCCGTATTCTACGTCTTGAGCAAGTGCTCGATGGCTGGAGGAAGAAAGATTTCTCACTCCAATAATAAGTTAGTCTTTACGATCTACTTAATTAGCACGCCGCCAGCAACCAAACTAGGATGTTGGGTTCTGTAACTGAAAGCGATTTCTCTCCATCCTGTCTGACAGTTGCAAATGGGAACTTTGTACAACGGAACCTGCCCACGCGATTTTGTCTCTCCTCCGTCAAATCTATCTACAGCGTGTCTCTTCCAGGGCGGCGGTCCTCCAATGACTTAAAATGCTTGGCATTCAAAACATTCCTAACTGCAATTACTCGACTTCGATTACGAAGTCTGGTCCTCCGTATCGCTGTCTGCAATCGAGAGAGAAATTATGTCAAGTCGAGCTTCGGTTCAGATCTTCACGCGGATCGAATGTCAGAGATCGTCACCGCGGCAACGTGACAACCAGAGCGTGTCCACCCCGATTCAAAAGGATTCATTCACTTATATTCCAATACGAAAGAATCAATCACTTGATCGATCAAATATTCAATGGTTGAAGGAGATCAGGTAAGGGAATTGAGATTCTCTCATACCTTTTTTATGTCCGGTGTACTGATGTCGTCGTAGCCGGTCATAAAGGTCTTCTTTGGTGCCATAGAGGCTGGCATTGCTCCGAGCGAGCGTGCCGCCCTTGTGAAGACCATCTTTCATGTAGGTTTCGTTGTAGAAGTTGGGCATCTCCCAACCTGTAACAGAGAAGATAATTTTCTCGTCAATGAGGATTCCTTCGAGTCGAGTCCGGAATAAAATAATTGTTCGCAGTCAACTGCTGAGGAGCGCGGTGAGCGCTCCTCTCGAGCATGCTAGGGACAGAGACTGGACACATAGAAATCTACCAGAGTTAGGGAGACACGTGCCATCGTCTTCATCGTCGTAGTAATGCGCGTAGGTCGAATGATGCGACGGCGCTATGCTCTCGGCGTACGGTGCGGGCGCCCCGTAGTAGAAGTTCTGTTGTGAACCCGAGAGGTCCATGGCGGGTGGGAGCGGCATTTTCCCGGGCTTCCCTCGCCACGTCATCCTGCAAAGGGAATTGAAATGAAATTCACGGATCGATCGTCGAAACCTCAATCTCAGCGAACAGTCACGCTTCGGATCGAGCGGTATCAGCTCGCACAAATCAGCCTTTCCAGTTAGAATTCAGTGAACAGCCCGATACTTTTTTTCGCCAGAAACAGGTCTTTGTCAACTTTGACGAAGGAGTGCGGATTCTAATCGCGACATCTATCCAGGCCCTTTCTTCCGGTCGGTCGGTCTGACTGGTGGTTGTGTTCAACTGGCGCGCAAGCTTCGGCGCATTCGCGTAAACTTGACCTTCAGCCGATGTGACTACTCGAAGCAGCCTTGGGAGAACGATGGTCAATGACGAGCATGGCGAAGGGAACTTCTACACATGTGCGCGCAATTAGACACTTCACGATGTTTTTCAACAGAGCGAACTTGTGCTCCTTCGATGGCTACTCCGTTCTAACGGTCGTAAACAGTTCGAGTTCTTGGAACGGCTCCGACCGATCGCCACAGTTGCTGATTCTGTCGGCAATGGGGGGATAAGCCGACCGGAAGAAGAATCGTTCTGTTTCTCAATTCCTCGATTGATTCTCCCCGTCGCTTGACGTATTTCGCTATGCCGAATTCTTTTTTTGTCTATTCGCTCCGAGTTCCGCGAGCTTACGCATCTTCGTGTCGGCGCAGCACCCCAGAATTATCGCTTTTCATCGAGACGGTAGGTACTACGGTGCCTATGAGGTAAGATCCTTGCATATTCGACTGGCATCCATGATAGATCACATCGGAAGCGCTCGTCGGACGGAATTTCGGTTCTATGTGTTTGATGCGGATCCGTCTATGCTAAGCCTGTCTATGATACGACAGACGGCCCTGAAGCCGAACGATCGCTCGAGCACGATCCCGATGGGAGAATAATTCTTCTTCGCGATTAATAATCACCAACTCTGCTCGAGGATTTCTTCCCCCTTTTTCATGTAATCGAGCGTTCTCTCGGCTCTGCACGTAACATTACGTACCTGACGCAAATCATCCAGATCAGAAGCACCATCACGATGAGGAACACGACGGCAGCCGCGATACCTCCAGCGACGTAAACGAAGTCGGACTTTCTCTCACAGCGTTCGCCGTAGAAATTACTGTGACATACGCAACGGGGCTCGACTGCATTCTGCGGGATTTCGCATTTACCGCCATTCTCGCAGTAATCCTCGCAGACGTCTGTAAAAAACAGAAAAGTTCAGTTCCTGTCGTGCTCGAGCTTCTGAGAGAGCGCTCCGTGGATTCTCGAAACTTCGAGAACAATCGGCGTCGGCTTCGAATATATTTCAGAGGGAAGACATTTCCGTTGCGTTCAGGATCGATTCCCGAAGCTCAAGGATACTCACCGACACACTCGGCCGTCTCGTTGCTGAATTTGAACTTCGGCATACACTTGCAGGCAAAGTCCTGTTCGTCCTCAATAAATACGCAGTAGGCGTTCTTGTGACAGACACGTTTCTCGCCGTTCACCATGCACGGATCAGAGCAGTAGCTGGGATCCGTCGCTCCGACAGCGTCGGTGGTAGTGTCAGCCGGACACGGTTTGCATTCTGAGTCTCGTTGTTCTTCGTCCTGGTACGTTCCCTTCGGGCACGGCATACAATAGTTCCGTGTGACGTTGAGGTAGTGACCGATTTGACAGACTTCGAGCGAACACTGTTCCACAGTCGTGGAGCCGAAGTCCGCCGTGGTCCTTCCCTTGGGACACTGTTGACAAGACGGCATACCGCTCGTGCGGAATGTTCCTTTCGGACACGGTTCGCACTGTCCCGTGATGGTCAGTTGGAGTCCCGATTTGCATTCTTCGCGACATTCCTGGATCGAAGCGGCCTCGTTCGTGCGGGTCGTGAGCCCCGGTCCGCAGGGCTCGCACTTGAAGGATCCCTCCTCGGGCTGATAGAAACCGTAGCCGCACGGTCGGCAGAAACCGACGGTGGCGTCGAAGTACTGGCCTGGAGTGCAGCGTTGCTTGCACTCTTCGACCGATCGAGCTCCGAAACTGGCCGTGATGCCCTGCTTCCCGTTGATTTCGGGACATGCTTTGCAGGCGAGCTGACCGCTCGCGTCCTGGTAGAAACCGTTGGGACAAGAATCGCAAGTACTTGTCTTGTTGTTGTAGAATGTTCCGAGAGAACACTTGACGCAGAACGTGTTCACCGGAACCTCGCCGGCGCCGCACGAGTAATCGGTGGAGATCTTCAACGACGTGAGGTCAGGCTGAACGTTCGGGAGGGTTTCACGGACATCGAAGGCATTCGCCTGCAAGATGGCCTGCTCGACAACCGACCGCACGGTGGCTTTTTGTTGATTTTCCGAGCTGACTACGGGATCCTTGCGAGCGGGGAAACTGATTTCCAGGGAATAGATGCTGACCGGTTCTCCGTCTTTGTCGGCTTGGCGCTTGGCGCGACCGCCGTTCTTGTGGCATTTGACGTTGAGTTGGGTTCCGGTGCAATGGGGTGGGAATCGATCGACGCACACGTGCCACTTATCGTTGACCTGGAGAAGAGCTTCGGTGATCCTGGATCGCAGGATTTTCTTCCCAGAGTCAGAGCAGACAACGGTCGACGAGAAGTCCATCGCAATCCTGAAGAGACGTTGAGCCGGTCTCTTGGCTGAAAATTAAATTATTTTCATCATTATTTCCTCGATGATTCTCGTGCCCGACAACGAGTTTCGAGATATTCATCTGTAGAGAAAGATGAATCATTTATTTCTCAGCGGGATATAACAAAGAAACCGATTCGACCGTGGTCGACGAAACTCACGAGCACAAGCGGGGAAGGTGAAAGGCAATTCGGGTCGATCGTTGGGTCGCCAGAAACCTTCGGCTCCGCAAACGAAGAACTGGGGAACTTTTTCAGAGAAATCCAATCCGTCATCGCATCCGATGCTGCACACCTTGAACCTGCTACCCGGACCCCAGTCGGAGCATTGCCGGTAGCCTCCGATCGGGGCAGGCGGGATCGGACAGAAATCGTTGAGGACGTGAATACGGAAATCGCATTGCGCCTGGTTGCCGGCGACGTCCTTGGCGACGTACGAGAGATCGAAGATACCCTTGGAGAAAGTGTGACCGGATCGGATACCGTTCAGTTCGCTGATGGCCACCTTCTGTCCCGTCTCGTCCGAGAACTCCGGCTCTTCCCACTGAAGTGCTATCGAGTCGTTCGGGGTGACGACCCACATGTCGGGCGGGCAGTAGATGGTTCTCGGGGGGACTTTGTCACCGACTTTGGCGATGCATTCCTCCGTGACAGTCGTGGTGCACGACTGCTCTCCGCAGCGTCCCGGGCTTTGGCGTTCGACCGTTCCGACGATTTTGTCGTAGTTCGCCCATCGAACCAGCAGGCCGTTGAAGAGAACCGGCGAGTTCTGACACGATCTGAATTGTCCCGGAATTTCATGGTTTTGGTCCAGCACGCGGTCCCAGATGTTCACTCGAGACAGACGCCCGTGGAATCCGCTTTCCGGCTTCGTTCGCATTTCGTCGGTGTCGACCGGTGCCCCAAGACTCAACCAGCCGTACGGAGGGAGTCTCTCGCCCTTCACGTAGCCGGTGACGACGCCCGCGAGGGCTGTGTCCGTGATAAGGGTCAAGGTGCCTTCCTGACCATCCCATTGGACGACGACGTGATGCCAATTACCATCGTTGATTGGAACGTTGTCGAGATACGGTATGAAGATTTCGATCGTGTGCCGAGGGAAGAACGAGACCCGAACTCCGGAGTCGTCGAGTTTCAATAGTCGAGTCTTGTTCTGGATCTTGTGCATGTGTGATACGGAATAGAGAGTGACAATGTTTCCGCTGCTTCCCGGGGTGTTGAACTGAACCCAGAGCCCGAGAGAGAAGCTCGTCGCGTTCAAATCGAAAGGCGTGTTGAGAGCAGCTCCAGAAGAACGGCTCTCGTCGTTGAAGTACAGATCATAGTTGATTGAAACCTGCTTTCGGCAGTCTTCACCGGTGTAGTTGAAGGGACACTTGCAGTAGAAACCATTTGTGAGGTCGATGCATTCGGCGTTTGGTGGACACGAGGTAGCGCTACAATCCTGGATGTCCTGCTCGCACATTTTCCCGCCGTATCCCGGAGGACAGTCGCACACGTACGTTTTGCCGCTACGCTGGCATTTGCCACCGTTCTGACAAACGTTTTCGGCGCATGCCTGAGGATGATAAAGAACGAGTTATCCCGGGGTCAAAGGGGAAAAGAAGGAACGACGAGGGAACAAAACTACACCGAAGGGTAGGAAGAAGAGGTTGTTCTTCCATTGGGTACTCACGTCAAATTCGTACTGGCAGCCTATGCCGGCGAACTCTTCAGAGCACGAGCAGTTGAGTCCGCTACCGTAGTCCTGGCAACTCGATCCGTGCATGCAAGGATCGCCGATGCATCGTTGAGGCGAGGTCTGACAGCGTTTCCCGTCGGTACCGCTTGGACAGACGCAGAAGAAGTCCTCGAAGAGATCGATGCAACGAGCATTGTTCAGACAGGGGTTGGAATCGCAACCCCCGATGTCGACGTCACAACGTTCTCCAGTCCATCCAGGCGGACAGTTACAGTAGAAACTGCCGACCTTGTCGATACACTTGGCACCGTTCTCGCAAGGCGAAGCCTCGCATTCGTCGATGTCTACTTCACAGAATTCTCCACGGTAACCTGCGTTGCACACGCATCTGGAAGTGAATTCAAATGGCGGCGTTAGAGGGGAACCCTCGGATAAATTCGGACTGAGGGCAATGGAGGAAAGTAACTAATTTGCTACTCGGGCGCATCATCTACGTCATCGGTCGGAGTCTCCATTGCACTCACTCGAAACCGTTATCCTTGTCGATACATTGCGCCGTTCCAGTGGCGTGGCACGGTAACGAGAGACACTCGTCGATTTCAGCTTCGCACTGCAGCCCGACGAATCCAGGTCGGCACTCACAAGTGAAGCCGTCGATTTGGTCGACACACGATCCACCATTCTGGCAGGGTTCCGACTTGCAATCATCGATGTGATGCTGGCACCTGTCAAACGAAACAAAATACTTTACTCGAACGCGGATCAATCGCAATCGGCTCCCTCCGTTCCGCAGCCCTCGCGGGAGTCCTGTGGCCGAGCCACATCATCGGTACGGATACCGTGGTGCGTATCGGGTGAACTTACGTCATCCCGGTGAATCCAGAATCGCATTGGCAACGGAAGCCGTCGATCATATCGATACAGACTCCGTTGTTCTGACAGGGAGACGAAACGCATTCGTCGACGTTGTCCTCGCAGCCGGGACCGCTCCAGCCGGGTTTGCATACGCATTCGTGACTGAACATCTTATCGACGCATACTCCGTGATCTCCGCATGGATTGTTCGCGCAGAGGTCCACCTTGATTTGGCAACGTTTTCCGGTGAAACCAGGCGGACATTCGCAGGCGAAGTCATTGACCAGATCCGTACAATTAGCTCCAAGGAGACAGGGACTCTCGGCGCAATCGTCAATGTTTGATTCGCAGTTGGGTCCGGTCCATCCAGGTGCGCAGCTGCACTTGTATCGGCCGTGCTTGAGAGGAATACATCTTGCCTCGTTGTGGCATGGGCTCTGACCCACCGTGCAGGGATTCACTGTCACGTTGCACGTCGGACCCTCGTAGCCCGATCGGCAGAGACAGTTCACCGAACCAGAGCCGGGCAGGTCCTGGCACATGGCACGTTCAGGACAGATGTTCGGTACATCGCATTCGGACTTCTCGATTTCGCACTGGGAGCCCGAGTAACCGGTAGGGCACTTGCAAGCGAAGCCCTGGGGCCGATCGATGCAGGACCCTCCGTTATAGCAAGGATTCGAGGCACACTCCTCCATGTCGTTCTCGCAGTACTGACCGGTGAAGCCCGCGGGACAGTAGCAGGTGGCTTGATGATTCTGGGCGAGACACAGGCCACCGTTCTTGCAAATGGTTGGGTTGCATTGAACCGGCTGACACGCCTCCGGAGTCGTCTGGCCAGGAGAGTTGGTCTTCTGGTTCGACGCGCACCGGATGCATTGTGTCTGGCCGTCCTGTGGCTGGTAGAAGTTGGCGGGGCACTCGTAGCAGGGTTCAAGTCCGGTCTCGGAATAACTTCCCGGACGACATCTGGCCTTGCAGGCGCTGGCGTGGGCGGCGCCGTCCGAATACGTGAACGAGTTCGGCTGGCATTTAGTGCACTCGCGGAAACCTTCAGGAGGAGGAGTGCCGGCGAAGGAGTTCTCCGGACACTGCAAGCAGGGCACGAGGCCGCTCGCAGAGTAGGTTCCGTATCCGCAGACCGGTACGCAGTCGCTGAGCGATTTGCTACCCTCCTCTCTCGTGTGGGTTCCGTCAGGGCACTTCTTGCACTGAGCCTGTCTCGTTAGGTCCTGATAGAAACCTCGAGGGCAGAAGCTGCACTTTTCGTCCTCGGCTGCGAAAGTCCCCGCGGGACAGTGCAGACATCTCGGCACGATACCTGTTTCGTTAGTGAGCACTTCCCCGAATTCGCAGGTGAAGCCTCGTTTGATCGTTGATCGTTTTGCTTGAATCGTCGGACAGAGTCCTCCGATCTCCTGGGCGCTAATATTGAGGATCGGTTCAATGAGTGCTGACGTGCTCGGGACGCTCAGATCGAAAATGAGTCCGAGAGTGGACCCACAGAGATCGTAGAGCAGTTTCTGGTGCACGACGGGTACGATACGAACCACGTAATCGATAGTCAACTCGTTTTCGCTTTTAATCATGGCCGTAGTGTTGTGGAACGATAAATCCATTTGTACGTTGATGGCGGAGCAGCGGTCGGAAAGCTGTCGGTTGAGCCGTTCGTAGAAAGTTCGGACGTAGCGGACGTAGTGGTCGAGACAGGAATCGTGGACCGCGCCTCCGGAACGGTATTCAACCTGAGCGGTGACGTCGTACGAGGCTTGATTCGTCTGTTCCGATACGCAGTCGGGTATGATCGATTTCGGTAGCCACGGTCCCTTGTTTTTGCATTCGAACGTCTTGGCCTTCTCGCCATCGGTGAAACGGTAGCCGTTCTTGCAGGTGGCCAGACACTGATAGCCGGTGGCTTCATCGTTCGGCAGACAGTTCACAATGCCGTTAGTGGGAGCGTGCAGTGACCAATCGACGCAGCTCGTGGCCTGCACCGACACTTGGAAGTAACAGAAGGCCTGGTTCCCGAAGCGATCCGTCCCGGTGACGGTGATGTTTCTATAACCGCCGATCGGAATCACGGCAGTTTCCGGGGTGACCGTAATATCGACGTGACCCGATTTGTCGTTGGCTGAGATCTGGGCGCGAGTTTCGTTGAAGTTCACCACGAAACTTTCCTGTTTCTCGGTCAACTCGACCACGTACGACTGGGGACACTTGATCGAGGGCGGTGTGTAGTCAGGGACGGTGATGTTCACCACGCAAACGGCGACGTTACCGTCGTGATCGTACGCGATGTACTGCACCACCGTGTCTTCGAACACCATCTGAGGGGGTCTGAAGCCGAGTGGCTTAATTTCCATGCGGGCAACCCGTCCGGAATTATCGGTCGCCGTCGGCACCGGGAAGTTCACCGGCAGAATACCGTTTGTCGACGACTCGACCACGATTGGGTGGGTCGGACAGTTCTCGAAACGAGGCGGTTCCTTGTCAACGCAGACGGGCGCAGCGCTCTCGTAGCCGAGAAGTACGTCGTCGACGCTGTCTTCACAGCCGAGGAGCTCGAACTTCAGACATGGGTTCTTGTTGTAGCTCACGATCCCGAGGATCACGTAGCGGGCTTTGACGCTGAGCGGCAGATCGATCACGGTGAGCTCGCCGTAGTTTCCGGGATCTCGGGACGTCAGGTTGAAGTTGGGGAAGTAGACCACGAAGTTTTCGTTTTCTTTCACCTTATAGAAGAATCGCAGCTCGGTCGGACGACCCACCACGTCGTTCGTTATGACTCCCTTAACCATAATGGCCTTGACGTGGTGCACCTTCTGGAGGTCGACGGTGACGTAGGTGAACGCTTCTTGGGTGCCGCACCATCCAGTGGTCGATCCCATTCGAACGTTTTTCGCCTCGTAGTTGCTTCGAGCGGACGTAGCGTTGATTGCGCTGTCCGGAATCTTACCAGAGGTGATTCCCAGCGGCTTGACGACTTTGCAGTCGGCATCTGAAATTAGAGTCATCCATTAGAAGACCGCTCCTGGACTTTCAAAAAGTGGTTCCTTCGATTCTTCAGCCGAATATTTTATTCAATTGGTAATGAGAGGAACGCTCCTCGAGCTAGGATTGGTAATCTTTCGTTTCTTCTCGGGAATAATTGGAATGCTCCCCGGGCGGGTTTCCTCTTCGGATACCCCCTCCCGAGCGTTCTCTTCGGTGTTCCGACAGGGCCCGATAGTGAAAATTTGCTCACTTTTGACGCAGGTGATCGGATCGGTGCTGTAGGGCACGTATCCGGGTCGAGTACATCCGAAAGTCACTTCAGATCCTTGTTCGTAGCTGTTCGCGATCTGGTAGCCATCGGCGGGCCTGCCGGGATCTTGACAGACGGGTCCCTCACAACGGAGGTCCCCGAAATCCCAGGAGCCGTCTTCTTGGCATCGTATGACATTATCGTTCAAACTGCTTTTGCCAACCAGGGTGAAGGTTTCTTCACAGCCGAAGAAGAAAGAAGCGCGATATTTCGTGTCAACGTGGAAGCCGTACGTAGCACCGATGCTGTCGAGGGGAGGTCCACAATCGACTCCTGTGGAAGAGAGGAGAATTAGTGACACTGAGTTTGAACTTATCTTGCTTAATATTCTTTCCCTCAATAAATTCCGCATGCCTTCGTTGATTCGAGTAGATTCAATGGCATCTCGCTCAAAGACGCCCGAATGTCTTACGCGGCCCAAAAATGACTTGAATCGACACCGGAAAAAATTAGGTCGACTCACGTTCACAAGCTGGAGAGGATCCAGCGAGCCAGTAGTCCTGCTTCCCAGGTTGTGGATTGTAGACGCACTGACGGAACTCCGAAGTGGCGGTGTTCCGAAGCGGACGTCCTGTCTCCGAGCACGAGATGGTCACGTTGTCTTGGAACGCTACGTAGTTATCATGCGAATTCGATCTTAGTGAAAGGCCCTGAGCCGGATCGTCGTGCAATCCGAGACACTTCGCTGGCAGGCACGCGGGCATGGTACCGTTCCAATTGCCGCCGGACGTGCATGTGAGAGCGTGGGCTCCGTGCAGCACGAATCCAAAGTCGCATTGGAAACTAACGGAGTCGCCGAAGCGGAATCGTTCTTTCGTCGAGAGCATACGACCGTTTTCAGGTGACCTCAGCATCGAACATTCCCTAGCTGCAGCAGCCATGTAAGGGGAAAAGATAAATATGGGTTAATTCGGCCATAAAAAACTCAGTCGCTAGTGGATAATTACGCTTTAAATATGTTTGAACGACAGCGATGGCGGCGGCGGTGGTGGTGCCGATGATACTCACGGACGCATGTCTTGTTAATTTGATAAGTGTCTCCATCGCGGTAACCGGTTTCGGTCGGCGGAACGAAGAAGCCCGAAGTTCCGTTCTTGGTGTAGAGTTCGTAGCCGACGTTACACATGCAATGGAATCCGCCGGGACTGTTGACGCACCGCTGATGACAGCCGCCTTGAAGGAGCCAAAAATCAGAAAAGACGACAACGACAAAGGGAAAAAAATGCCAAAACAAAAACGCTCTTGTTTCTGTGACCGTTCGGAAACAACAGGCGCCATTTTTACTCCTGTCATTTTCTCCCTTCTGCCGACTCCGAGAGGTAACGCGAACACTAAATGACTCGTGCCACGAATTCAGCTCCTGTGGTGGGTTTCGAGTCGCGACTTCCGAGTCTGGTTCGCCCCCTCCCGGCCGGGGATTCATATTTGCCCATTGGCCGTGCAGAACGTCGGAATGACGACTCACCGTTCTTCTGGAGACACTCATTGACGTCGATACAGTCCTGACGGGAACAGCCCATGACTTCGAGCCGCATGCATGGTGCTCCGACGTACTCCATGACGAGCACTCGCACAAATCGGGCCTCGATCGGCAGAGGCAGATGGACGACGGCCAGACCAGATCCGCCATTGGGAGTCAGAGAAAATTCCATTGGCCGACCCAACGCGTCGGTATAATCTCTGAACACGTCGATCACTTCATCGGTGTACTGGATCCTCACGCTGATCGGGAACGCCTGTCCACCGTCCTGACGGATGACCGGTTGCGTTCGCAGACCACGGATAACGGTAGGAGCTGCGAGATCGATCTGCACGAAGTTTTCTCCGGCTCTGGGAACCGATCCGCACCAACCTCCTTCGCCGTCCAGTCGGAGCTTTTCTTTCGGGTAACCGGTCTCAGAACTCGAAACCGTGATGCCATGGTCTGGGATAGCGCCGTTGGCGAGCCCAAGATCGCCGACGGGCCTGCAGTCGACGTTTCGCTCGAAGCCCTTTTTGCCTGGGGGAAAATGAATGGATTGCGGATGTTAGCTTCTCGTTTGAACTGCAGCGCAACCTGACGGCTTCCACGGTATTGAGAGTTTCCGGTGTCGGAAGCTGTCTCAAGATGTTAATTTTTACACATCCGTTAGGACTTCCTATCGGCATCTTTGAATACTCATGAGTCATGACCGTCGCTGAGAGGTGAACGGCCAGCTCAGATCTACGATCAATTAGGAAAGAATTATACGAAGAGTCTCGAATGTCTAAGTCAGCGGTGGCCTGAGGGAGCTGAATGTGAATAGAACAAGGTGAAAAGAGAAATAATAGAATGTTTTGCAATCAATGATTGTGTCGATGATGCTTCAAATTCAGAACCCACCGAGTGGTCTCATTCTGTATCAGATCGTTTTGGTCGGGCAGAAATTATCTCGCCCGACTGATTGAGCTTCCCCTTTTCTCCGACGTCTTCGTCGTCGATCTCGTTCGTCGTTTTTTTCTCCCGACCGGTGCCCTGGAGACGGCACCGCCACGAGCGGCCGCGCCGGCACGGCAAAGACGGCCCTGTCAGAATGACCCAGATGCTCGATGGCACTTCTGGAGCAGCAGCGGCAGCATCGGCAACGAGCACCACTACTAGTAGGAGCGAGCGAAAGAGCGAATCTGCCAGCCAGCTAGTCAAGTTCGCTCCGGCATTTTTCTCTGCTTTCCCCCCATTGCTCCAACATTACCACCGGCGATGCCGCCGCGCGGCCGCAGCCCTCGAGGAAAACGCTACCACTTGCAGGAATTCTGCACGCCGCAAATCATCGATGCCTGTCATCGTTTGGCTGGCGCTCTCGATACCGCTTTATCAATATCATCATGACTAACAATTCTTTTTCGGTCGTTTTATGCCGCTCTATAAGGCGACGTCGACACGGATCCTCCTCTCCAGTATATGTTCATGAGGGATGCTTATCGATCGGTGCATAGCGGCGGACAGGAGCATCGCAGACACCGATCGCAATCGCCCTCGATGCTCACGAGCACGTCCGGATAGTTTGATGACCATGCTCCTGCGTTTCTGGTTAAACGTCGACACAACAACTCAATGTTTTTACAAAACGACGCATCGCTCCTTTCCGGATAGCGGCAGATGGCGCACTCATTGTGCGATGAGTTGTCGTTTCACGATCCACTTTCGCGTTCATTTTTTATACGCGGTATTCAAAAAGAGAAAAATTCAAATTCCCGAGTTCGAAGCCGCCCTAATCAGTTCTCCGCCGATCGCCTGCTCACTGAAAATGGAACCAGAAGGAGACAAATCGATGAAAACAGAGGAAATTTCATAAAAAAAATGGACAGGCGCCGGGAGCCAGAATCCGAGGAAGATCAGACACGTCCGAAGAAATCAGCTCAACCAGGCAACAGAACAAACGGCAGAAGGAGGAAGAGAGACCGCGCGGACACGCCAACTCAGTGTTGAAGCCCACAGCGATCATGCTTTTTTCTCCGGTCTGCGGTCCCGTTTCCTTGGAGTCCCGAATTATGATGCAGCGTTATTCAGAAAACGAATAGCATCTTCCAATGCGTCCGATTCTTCCCATCAAGAAAATGTGCGTGAAAGTGATCGCATCAACAATCACGTTCAGAGCCTACGTCGATTCCGGTCGGTACCTATCAAAACGCTTGACTTTCTTTTCATATTTCACCATTCGCCTCCACCGGCCTTTCATTGAGCGATATCAGGCTCTTTCTCGACAAGAAGCCTTTCTCTTCTCTAAAACACGATTCGACGATCGGAAAAATGCTTCTGTCCTCCCGAGTGCTCGAATCCCCGAACGATACGAAGAGTGAACGTCACAAGTCGTATCAGGGATCGCGCACTGGAAGCGGGGCACTCTGGGCGTTTCCCCATGATACAAAAAAATTGAAATCTCTTTCATTTCCTGCATTGCTCTCATTAATACTGAAATCAGAGCTGGCAGCTACTCAAGTCGCCGAGCAAGGTCTGACCGATTCACTATAAAAAAATAAAAAACGAGTTTGCGAGGCTTTGTCTGGACTCATTTTTTCTAAGTAAGTAGATAAGATGCTGAAGTTTTCTTTGCTTACATTTGCAGAAGAAGCTTCCTGGAGTGTTGATACACATTGTCGAAGCCGAGTCGCAAGCGGTGGGGGAGCTGCACTCGTTTATGTCGACGCAGGTAGGAACGTCTTCAAATGTTTTGTTCGAACCGCAGGTGATCGTGGATTGACCTTCCAGCTTGTAGCCTTTGTTGCACTGAACCTTAACTTTGTCACCGAAGAGGTATTCCCGTTTCTCCATCACGACGATTCCGTTCTCGATTTTAGGCACCTTATGGCATTGAGCTTTCTGACAACTGGGTGGGTTGGCGCTCCAGAGTCCGTTGCTCTTGCATACCACAACCGGATAGCCTGGAAAAGACACGTATGAGGAAAAAAGAACATAAAATAACGGTAGCTTGGATAATAGAATCATTTCCTTTTTTTTTGCGCCATCGAGTTTTGTATCGAGAATGATTCAGCGTGACGGACCGCCTGGCCAGCTCGTCTGGAATAGCACTTCACAAGTCGTTTGGCACGAGGGAAATTCGACGATGCCGCACCGTACGGTCGCCGGTGAACCGAGGATTGTTGCCCGTTCGCTCGGGGGCTGAATGAACCTCCCCTTTCTTTTGTTTTTCTCCCTCTATCTTTTGTGAATTTTTTTCAAGTTTATTATCCTCGATACGATTCATCCGCTTTTACCTGATCGTCTGAATCCAGGCTCGCAGTCGAACCGGACGACGGTTCCGTAGTTTCTTCCGGCTCCGTTGAGGAATTTGGCGACTGCGTTAGGGACTTCTGGTAGCGGAGGACACGACGACGCCATGCAGACTGGGAGATTATCCCAATTTCCGTATTCATTACATCTGGAAAGATTGAGATGTTTTTTTCTAATTTTGAATAACGATTCCGGAGCTTCTCCGTACTTTTGCCGCGATCGTCCCTCCTATGATCGATCAGGGGATTGGAAAATAGAGACAGCATGTCAAACTATTCAATTCGAGGCATTGTTGGCTGGAAAGCGTCTTTCCCCCGTTCTTCTAGCTTTCGAGTCGTCTTCTGACCCGGCTTCCTTGTTGTTCCCGAAATCCGTCAGTTAGCATCGTCTGATCACCAAACTATTTCGTGCGCAGCATTAAACTATTCCGTTCGCTTCTCACAATCAGTGAAATGGAGCCTCGATCATGATTCTACCGTTTGATGTCTGCGTGGATTCTTGTGACGGTCGGCGTGTCTGACGACGATTCGTCGATCAGCTGAAAAAGAGCTGTCGTTTCTCCGAAACGCTTGTCGGCCGGCAGCCAGTCAGTCAGTGAGTCAGGTCGTCCGTCCGGCCGGCCGACCGTCCTCCCCTCGGTCGGTTCGAGCGACCGACAGTCAGTGAGTGAGTTTTCTACCAAAAGTTAATGACGGTTCGTCGAGAAAAAGATGCCGCGCTTACCAAGGGAGCCAAGCCGACGCGCAATCGTAGAAGAAAAATGCTGACCCACTTCTTACCTGACCGCTTGTTGCTGAAGCCCGCCGGGAAAAGTGAAGCCGGCGTAGCATTGGTATGTCGCCTGTCCTCGGAATGTTACGTTCGTGGCGGCCACGGCGAATCCGCTACTGATTTGAGGAACAGGTCCGCAGTAAATCTCTTGGCAGGAGGGTATATGGGCGACCGACCATTTGCCACCCGGCAAACACTCGGCGACAATCTTCTTGCGTCCGGTGCTGAATTCCATTCCACTAGGGCACGTGTAGGTAACCTCGGCGCCGAACGTCGTGTCACGGCTTGAGGCCAGAGCTCGTTCTCCGACGGTCATCAGCGGACAATCAGAAGAGAAGCTCGCTTGCCACCCGGCAGCGGTATTCAGCGAGTTCGATTGGAACACGACGTAAAGAGAGCCTGACGTTGCCGTCAGAGTGTGGGTGGGCCTCGCGGCTCCTGAGTAACCTTGTCCAGCATGGAGCTTGACAGATTTGGCGTTCTGACCGTCGTAAACCTGGATGTGGTCGTCGCTGGCTACGAGGAACTTGTCGAATTTCAAAGAGATCGGGCCCCCACCGGGTCGGGTGATTCGGTAGGCGCAGTTCTGATTCGAAGGGTATTTGCCCACTCCAAAGGCCGGCGAGTTTATGATGCCCTGGTCAGCGATCATGTCCACTTGACAACCGGCGCGGAATCGGATCGAGAAGCCCTTGCTCGAAGCGTGAGCCGTGTCAGTTTTGAAATAGATGTAGACGCGGTTCTGTGTTGAGAGGATGAACTTGGGGTTTTCCGAGGTCTTTCCGCCCAGTCTCGCCAACAGCGTGTCGCTGGGAGTTGCTCCGTCTCGGAGGAGAATCGAGTCTGTCACTTCCAGATCCAGATCGACGATCTCCAACGAAACGAGTTTGTTGTGCGGCGCCGTGATGACCCACAGACACTCGATCCCACCGGGGTAAGCGTTCGGGTATCCTGGAGAATTCAGGACTTGAGCGGATGAGTGAGCGAAGAGCTCCCCTCCGCATTTCACAGGCTCAGTTTTCCAGCTTGCTCGGAATCCTTTCTTCTCGGCTGCCGCGTCCGATTTGAATTTCACGATCATCAGGTTGCTTCCGGTGATGTAGCTCTTCGAAGAGATGTTCTGCTTGCCGGAAAGCTGCGCCAGTGAAACGCTGGATTTTTCGGTGCGACCTCCAGACAGCACCTGGACAGCGTCGAAGTTCGCCTCGGTCTCGAAATCCGAAAACTGCAAGACGATGCCCGTTCCCAGTGGCCCCTCCAGAGTCCATTTGCAATCGAGGTTCGAGTCGTATCTCTGAGGGTAGTTCGGAGACTGGATCGAATCGCCGGAACTCTTCAAGTAGTGATGGCAGAGTCCTGGAAAAATGGGGAAAAATCGGTTCAGTTTCGGTTCACAATGTCCAGGGCAGAGACGTTCAGCTCTTTGCTTGACTTGGGTTCCTGTCCGCGTAACGGATTCGCTTGTACTGCGCCGACGATGTAATTCTCGGGAAACCAGAAACACTTTCTTCGGGTAATGCTGCTCGAGCCATAAGGAACTTTCGCCAAGAATGAGGAAGGTTCGCGCGATTTGCTGAATTGGAAAATTCTTCAATCGACAACCGATTTTTTTCACTATTTTCACGAACGTTCGAAACGAGCACGTCATAAAATCGAGCCAAACGAACCCCTGTTGGGTCTACTGCTGCTCCTGCCGGGGAATTGCGAGGGAATCATCGTGGTAAATGTGATGGAAAATATTACCGTTGTCGGAATGGATAAAAATTTCACTTGACGCCCTTGTCCCTCGTTTCGGTACGTTTCATCCGTAGCAATACATCCCACGAAGACGAGGAATCGACAACGATCTAATGCGAGGGGAGCTCGGGGACGGGCTGTAGGGAAGAGCTCATAAGGAGCATTATAGTTCGCATGGATGACAGCCGCGATGATCCTAGCCCTCATATCCTCGTCTTACTTTCACGTATCTGATCGCGAATCGCAAGGCCGCGCGCCGTCGTGAATCTTTCTAGAGCATTCGGGCCCACGAAAATCGTTCCGCGATTCGCAAATTTCGCGAGGGCCGAGCTTAGAGGATTCATTCTGTCCCAAGGTTCCCATAAGCTCCTATAAAGTCCGAGAATCTGACACAGTGTCCACAATTTCTTCCTATAAATTGCTGACACTACATGGGTGTCCTGATGCGAATGAAGAAAACAAGACCCGCGAAAAAATGTTGAAATGACGTACGCCGCGTCGCTCTCAGAGCTCGGGCCTGGTGTCCAACGAACGAGAAAAATGAACATCCAGTCGTATCGTGCTCCTTAGGGGCGACTGCGCGCACGTTCTTGCCGAGGGAGATCCTGGCGTCGTCATCGTCCCCAAGAGAGAGATTTGAAGGATCACCAAGGCCAGCAAATCACAAACCACTGGGGTGATTGATGCGAAAAGGCTCGGACAACGGTCCTCGCTCGTCTATCCCTCGCCGCTTGCCTAATGTCCACGGTATCTGACAGAACCGATCGAACACATTTTTCAGATCCCCTCGTCTCCATGAAAATTGCGTCTTCCCACTGTTGGATCCCCTTTTTCCACAAACTCTCCCGCGGACGGCAGGGAACAAAGCTCCCTTGTTACGAAACACTACTTGACGACATCGTAAGCTGTCACCATTTGTGGAGAAAAACGAGGAATTCTTCTCGGGAAGACCGTCAGGCGACGTTTCTCGGCGCCGTCTCCCGGAATCGGTCACCGAAGAGCTCGCTCATCGAACTTTTCCCGCTGGTCTCGCATGTCTCTGATCGAGATCCTAAATATGCCTCGATAGATCCCGGAGTTTACTCGGCCCACAGAGGAAAATATCAATAAGCGACAAAAATAGGTTGGCCCTGGTCACGTCCGGTACCTCGGAGCGGGAGTTGCGAGCTACGAGTCGCGACATGCTAACGACGCAGAACGAACCGAATGAGAGCTGTCGTCTTCACAATGAGCGGCCTGCTGTGACTCCTGAACAACTTTCGTCAAGGTTGCCCACCGGGCTATTTGTCAGTGACTCGTCTGTCCATTCAGTTGGTCGGCCGGTTCTGACCAGCTCGCTCGTTGTATAACAATTATAGCCGAGTGCTTCAATAGTGAAAATGGCCTTATTGTGTCACAAAAACCCCTCATCTGTCTGTTCACTGTCTCGTCCCCTGTCGACTTCCCCCTTAAGTTCACTCTATCCCGCTCTCTGTCCAAGTCGTTCGCCGCAACAGGAGTCCATTTCTTCGGTTTGTTGAGGATCTCCAATCCTTCCGCGCCATTTGTCCGCGATCCCGAAGATGATTCAGCGGCTCTGAGCGACCGGAGCGACACGTTCCTTGACGCGGAGAGAGTTTGCGATACGCCAACGGATAAATGCTTTCGGAGGGCAACGCTCGGTCGTCGACCGAAAACTTTTGAATTCTGGCTCCAAGCCAAATCCAAGGGATCAGGAGTGTTCGTCGCGCTCTTTTTCCAGTACCGCTTCCGAAGCTGGAAATCCAAGTCGCTGGAAGAGCGGCGGAAACAAGGGTAGTTTCAATAGACCGAAAAATTGAGCTAGAGAAGGCGTTCTGGACGACCGTCTCAGGTCGTCTATCGAACAGCGGCAGGGAGACTGCATGAAAGACATAGCAATGAGTATTCGCGATACGGAATAAGTCATATACGATTCAGGAGATGACGGCCGCGACCCTGAGGGGGAAGACGTTGATTTCGTCGAAGATAAGCATCGCCATTGTCTGGAGTCGTTCGCCAGGGGCTTTGTGTCTCGTTCTGACACAGTATCGAGCCTTCTCTTCGTCGGCATCGTCTGCTCCTCCAAGAAGAGGAAAACTCGCGCACGCTTTGCATGTTCCGTCCGTCCGAGCGGTCAATGCGTCGGGCGGACGGACGATGCTTCGTTCGTCGGAATTAAAAATTTCACGTTTTCCGATTTCGGTCCCCGGTCATGCGCTTCAAATCCGCTCGATGGTGAGGAGGTGAGCGCATATGAGAATGGGATCGCAAATGGCTTGATTCTTCCGAATGAGAAGCTATGAAGATGATTGTCCAGATAAGCCAATACAGATTTTTTAATCTCAACCAAGTACCGGTCAGCGGAACCTTTCGGAATTTTGATGGGCGGGTTAATTCTCGGAAGATCCCCCTGCTCAGGCGCGATGGAAATGAAATCACCGGCAGGAACACCGCTAGCACGTAATTAAACGATCTTTTTACGATCATTGATCTTTGAAACTGAATTATTCTGCTCAGTTATTCTCATTCTGTGTTCTTCCCTTCCGCGCAAGCGTCTGGCCGAAATGGACGAGCTACTTTCTAGACTTCCGTCCGTTGTCGTTGCTTTTAAAATGCCTCAAAAAGAGGAGGGTCAGAGCGGAATTTCGGGCTAGATAATATCATCAGAAAACTGTTCGTTCCGCCGCGGTCGTAACTAATAAATTGATGGTCGCGCGGACAAACGAAGAGAGGCGTATTACCACTTCTACGCTGGAGGAGCGACAGAAACTCCTCCTATCGGTTGATATCCCTATGAGTTGCGGAATTCCGCAGCGAACGGATCATCCGCGTTTCTCTCCAGCAAGCCCCGAATTCTTCATCTCGTGCTGGCGCATACATGGCAAAGATATAGTAAATGCGGCAACCGCAAGGAGCCGGCTGAGATTGGGTCGGTCGCACCAAGAACATTCTGGGACGAAGACCTAGCATACGGACGGCTTCTAGCAGCGAAGCCGGAACCTATCGTCATTCAGGCAAGTTATTATCGCGATTCAAGTTGAATAATCCATTGAGGAATGGGACAGGAGAACACTTATGAACATACAATAGGATACTTACGAGGGCAATCCATTTCGTCGGAGCCGTCTCCGCAGTCGTCCACTCCATCGCATTGCCACTTTTTGTTGAGACATTTCCCGCTGGCACACAGAAAGGTTCCTGAAAAAAAGAAGATGGATCCCTTGATATTTGTTTCTCGGATTCTCTTCCCCATTGCTTCTGATTGGTTCTGCTCCCCCAAACGAATAATTAGAGCACTCGAATTCTGATTTCTGGAGTCTGGGCGAGCGCCTAAGTGCCAAATAGCCAGGGAGTCAACCTTGCTTCAGAAAACGAACTCATCATTTTCGCACACTTCTGACTTCTCGAAGGTCGACTCGGTTCCAAGAGGTTCAAATGCGGTTTTTCTTTTGTGGATCCGTAAGGACGGTGATGTCAAGCGACTACTGTTCTGACTGAGCTGCAGGTAATGAGCTCTTTTAAGAAAAACGCCTTTTTCTGATGCCTTCGTTTTCCCCGAAGGTGTCGTCCTTAGCGTTCTAGCCTTTCTCTCCATGAAGAATGAGAATCGCGTTCCTCAGACCTGGACAAAACGAGTTCTGAACGGAATACGGACTAGACGGGCATAATTTACTGAAATTCCGATTTGCAAAACTGTTCGAGATTCGGAGAGATACAGTCAGCTCATGAGCTCGCCCGCCGAGTTTTTGAAGGAACTCGATGATCTGAGGAACGCAGCTCAGGCATTACCAATTCCACGATTCCAAGAAGCTCCTTGATACGCCGAAAGGACGATTCCAAGTTTTCCGACACGGATGCACCGATCGAATGGATGACCCAGGGATACCTGCCGGAAGCCGATAGCTCCCCTCATAAGACCGAGGAAATCGCAAAAATCAGCATGGGGACAAATATGCAAATCGGCGCAACGCTCAGAAGCGAATAGTGCATTAAGACGCACTTATGCGCCAGAAACAAATTACGAGCCGGCTTGGAGCGTCGGCGAACGACTCCGATTATTTCATTGAGGATCGATTGAACATATCTATGGAAACCGATGCACTCGGACGACACTTAATCGACAGACGGAACTCGGGCGGGCAGATTGGCGGAAAAGACGCAGTGAAGTAGGCATTCAGCCAGCCAGTCAACCAGACCGTCACTCACTCCCTCAGTCCGTCAATGGCAGCTGAACGGGCGGGCGGGCGTTCGAGCGGGTGGGCTTCATATGGACAGGAAGAGTTGTGCGTTCTTCTTCTGCAGCAGCTTCTTCTTCTTTACGGAGAGGTCTAGGGTCAGAGGTCTATCGCACCAAACAACTAATCGACTGGCTGGTGCCTCGGTCTGTTTTGCTGCCTAGCGACAAGCCTGTTTGCCTCCGATGACGACGCCACCGCCGCTCTGTCCAGCTAGCCACGTCTCTTCAAGTTAATAAAGCCAGAGAAGAATCAAGCGAGCAGCGATTCTGCATCGTTTTGTCGACGGCAGCGGCGGCGCTTTTAAGGGCACAACTGTTAAGAGACGCACTGTTCACTTTTGCTGCTGGGAAAATAGAATTTCCGGAACGGAAGATACCGGCAGATGGAGCGCCGGCGGCTCCGCAAGAAAATTCCAAAACTCTCGTCATTGCTGCATGTGGCGGCGGCGGCGCGGCGGTGCTGATAGCAGGTGAAAAGGGACGTTGGCGCACGTTGCCACAAGTGCCGGTGGTAATGGAGCCGAAATTCGAGGAACTACCGTTTTCCTTTCCGTAGTTTTTTTCTGCGAAATTCAGACGCTCAAACAGATTTGTTCATTCAGTCACTCCGTTCCTGCTCCTCCCGCGGCGGCTACGGCGATGGGTAGCGTTTACTACATGGTCATTATGCGTGCACACAGAACCACGAATAACTCGCAGCGAGTGTTTCAGTTCCTTCGGCAAACATGGGGTGATGACGTTGATGACTATATTTTATCCTGCTCCTCATCTCGCTCACAAACCAAAGTGTCTCAGACATTAACCCGAATCTACTCGGTGAGAGCCACTCGCCGATAGCCCCCTGACGTGCGCCCCGCGCGTTATGCGAATCCTGATTGAGATTTCGCCTACCGACGTGTTCCGTGCCGTTGCTGCGGTGGTTGTTCAGGAATCATACTTCGGACGACAATCGAGGCTTCTATTGGCCGAAACACGATGCTAGCAAATGTTTTCGAAAGGCCTGATCGCATACACATCTAGGGCTGGTGTGGATCACTCCGAGGCTCATTACCATCGGAGTGGATCGTTTAGCGATGGTAGAACGATGCTTGCTCACCGGGTAGGGCACCGATTCCTTTGATCTAAGAACAGTGATCGTAGCGGAAGAAATCGGCCCGGATCGGTCCGAACTTCCGATGACTCATTTTTTTGAGTCTCGGATCGATGATTGAATTTCGAAATGGAGACCGAATCATCGTTCGACTCGTCAGTATGAAAGGCTCGACCTAAGGAAGTATCTGAGATCGATGCGGGGTGCGGACAAGGTCATTCGAGCTCGGCGCACTGGTTCCTTGCTGTCGGAGGACGCTCTATAGAACGAATTCCACCGTGAAGGGACGGGTTGTCTTTGATTCGTATGTCGTAGCGAGGTTAAAAATCACAGGTAGACCCAGAGGGAAACGAAGAACCGCAGGAGATCCCAAAACGATTCCACCGAATCGGTCAGTATTCAGTATTCTCGGTCAGCCGCAGTGTGATAGCACGCCTCAACGAATTCAATTGGCGAGATCCTCATTCATATTCCGCTCTTCGATCTTCTTCCGTTTGTCGCCTCTTTCAGTCCCACATTTTCTCGTCCACAGGGTTGGTTGATTTCTCACATCGTAATTGATCAGAATGAGAATTTCAGATATCTGTAGATTAAGTCTGCGATTTATCTTCTCCGCCGAAAGTTTCCGGCTTCTAGCCGAATCTGTGTCAAGTGTTGAAATCAAAAGCAGAATGTGGAGCAGCGCAATTATTGAGATTTTCGAATACACAGCTTCATCGAAAAAATAACTGATTCTCCACAGTTCGGGTGGAGCATCTTCGCGGCAGCGGTCTTATCCATTCAGAAGTCATCACGAACCGAAGGGGACGATCCACGAGGAAGATTCGAGACCTTCACTGAAGAAGACAGAGGATGTTTGGAACTTACCGGTTGGGCAGGCGGGAACTTGACATACGAAGGGCAACATGGTCTCGCAGGAGGTCAGGCCCCATTCTTGCGTCCGTTCTCCAACCTGAGCATGAACGCATTGACCCTTCTCCGGTTGCGGCTGATCCAGAGACCAGTGACCAACGTACTTCGGGATGAAGTATCCTGAAGACGACTCCAATGTGTTTGTAGCGAGATCCTTGACTGATTTCAGACCGAGCCAGTAGGCATTCTGGGGCTGGTCTTTCAAGCCTTCGGTGGCCAGAGCCCTCGTGAAGTTATTCTGGTGGTAGTTGAGGACGAGCGCAAGTTGACTTCCATACCGACGACAAACCTCCTCGGCTCGTCGCCACGAGTGTTTGTTACTAAAAAACTTGAAACAATATACGCTGTCTCGAGTCCAACCTGGAAAAATGAAAGGACGTCCGTTTAGAATCGATTTCTGAACGGAAATAATTCGAGCTGGGGAATGAGGATGTCCCGCATGAACGTAGGACGTACGATTAAAAAAATCAGAAGTAATAATGAATGCCATTCAAGAATCTAATCCCTAGATCATGGCAGGAAGTGATAAAGAAAGCGCAGCAAAGTATCCGGCGATGCGGCCCGTAAATCCACCCTCGTTGGGTTCTGCGACGAGGTGTAGAACGTGACGAATCACTATCCGTTCGCAGTATATCACGCAGATTTCGCGTTTCGAGCCCACTTTTCCGGCTTCCGATGGTGATAGAAGGGATTGAGGCATCGTATACAGGAGAGTCGCTCCATCCGCCAGGAGACTCGATTCCAGACAAGGGCGCGGGGGGAGGATGAAACAGTGTCGCCGATGGACTGCTTATGACCGACTTATCAACGTACCGATTCTAGTCCCTATCGCAGATTGCCCAGCGGAATAATCAGGTTGCAACCCATTGATACTCTCCGAATTTTTTTTCCGATGCACCGAAGTTTTGGAAGGGTTTCCCCTCGTTCTTCTCCCGCGAAGTCCAGGGGTGTCAGACTTAAATTTTTGGCGGGTTACGTTCGAGCGCCGCAGGTGCCCGCGGGCCATATTTAAAACTCACTTTCGTACGAAAGGAGAATATATGCCTAGCGTCCATGGAAGAATGCTTTTCCAGCCTCCAGTGATCGAGGGAAAATTCGTTCGTTCGGTCTTCAGGAGCGATTCATGCCATCGATGTCATTCGATTTCCGAGCACTCATCCGAAATGGTCGGCTTCGAGTATGTGGGGAGATAGTGGCGGGCCACAAAAGAAGACCTCGCGGACCACATGTGGCCCGAGGGCCACGGATTAGACACCCTTGGCCTAGTCCCTTAGCTGACAGTTCTGCCCGGTCTACTCGCTCCCGGTGGTCGGAACGAGAGCTCTGGTCCAGAGATCGAGCCCAGAGGGGTTCGCGACGGGAATACTCTGGGATCCTCCGCAGGAATCGTCCCCCAGAGAAGCTGTGGTATGTCACCGGGAGGAAGATCCTCGGCTGACTCGGTGCTGCCGGCAGCGTCAAGCGGGCTGCATCCCAATGACACAAAGAAGCATTCTCTTCTGAGTTTCTCAACAGATGGAATGCCACATCAAGTGATGACACCGCCAGTACCCGCAAGAGCAAGACCGTTTCCGCGGGGAAGACGGACCTAGCTAGGCGACGGCTGCGGCGAAGGAGAACTCGGTGCCAAAACAACTGTCAACAACTCGACTTGGGGACAGGACACCGATAACTCGAACACTTGTCGTGCGTCAACACTCGTCCACAGGCATTCCGCCTATTTGGGGAGAGCCGGGATCCGAACCCAGAGGAATGACGGAAGGATCAAGGAGAGGTCAGGCGCTCTTGGCTTGGAAAGAGTGCGTGCCTGAGAGTAGGTTGAAAAATGAAAATATTGATGTCAGAACCTTCTCCTTCTTCCTTACCGCTTCCCTGCAGAGCTCGATGTTCTCTTTTGACATTAGCGCTACTGATTGTCGACGTGCCGATCACGTAGTGACACCGGGCTGTGCACTTCGTTCACTGGCGAAGAGACGCCCATGGTTCGGACATCAGGTGCCCCAGAGATGTTGAAATATCGAAAGAGCGTGAACGGCCAGGAGTTGAAAGGAAGCGCAGATTGTCTTACACTCGCGAGAAAAAAAACTGCGACGGAGTCGGGTCGAGCTCTTTGACTTGCACAATCGAGGCGAATGAAGGTCACCGCTGATATTTTGTAGCAGGAACTAGCGGTTAGAACCCCCCATTCCGGCAATCCAAGAGAAGAGAAGTGTGGGCAAAGCCCAACTTCTGAACTTAGACTTTTTTGTCGCGGTCTTCGGAAACACGGGATATCTGACTTCGCTTTCACTTCCTTAGCGAGCTACCAGCCACCATTCCATGAATCTCTTCTTGACGGGGAGAAAAAAATGTGTAAAAAGCTCCAGTGGTCCATAGATGGCAGATGTCCTTTTGCGGTGCCTGCAGCGGTCCATCATCGAGAACGCATCTAATGTGCTCGATGCGAGTTTTTGAGTAGTATTTCAGCTTCTCCCCTTTTACCCCAAAAATGCCGTTGTTTTTAGCCCAATCATTCAGATGATTCAGGAGCCTCGCATGTCCGCTCGTTAATATCAGAGACGATTTTCGACTTGGCTCGTTCAGAAAGCTCTAAACGGTGCGTATTATTACGGTCGGAAGATCTGGATGGGATGTTTCTACGTTGCTCGGAATGAACATGGATGGTCGCTCGTTGGAGTTTAAGTCGACCATTTGAATGAACGTTTCCGAAACATATCTACGCGCCCCATTAGACTTCGTGCTCACCTCAGGAAGACGACATACGAGGAGGCATCATCCGTCTAAACGATCCCGTCCATTGCGGATATTAGAAAACGCGCAAAATGTCGGAGAATAACCGCACTTTGGGTTCAGTGGGGGCGTTAAGCCTGCCGGTTTGCCTTCAACAGAACCAGACCATCAACGTCGGAACCATTATTTCTGCAGCGGCGGCGGCGACCGCTGCTGTACTTATTGTTCTTAAACAACATCAGCACCTACAACAAAGCCCGGAACGTCTTTGACTCGACGTACAACACATCAGCACCGCCTCGCATTCCGACACACGCGCTCGAAAATCAACAGTGTCCGCTAATTCACATTCTGCCGCTTCCCTGACTTCCAATCGATGAGAGAAGTGCGAAGGGAAAACGAACGACTGTGCGGATTCCGGAATGTTTGCGAAGTTCCCATTCGACGAATCGCTGCGAAGTGAAAGAAGAAGTCGACTGAAGGTCCCATACAAAGACGCGTAGGGAACCAAACGTGGGACGTGAAGAGCCGAAGGAGGTGCGATTTCAATTAGATATCAAATTGACCCGAGAAGCAAGAGGGCAAAACGGAGCATCTCGGAGCAAGAGGTATTCCGCTCTGAATGGGCAATAAAAGCCCTAAGAGCTTCCCTCCTTGATTGCTGCTCCAAGTTCCGGAAGGGCAAAGGTTTCACGGCGATCGAGAGTGCGGGCCAGTGGTGGCCGGACCGAGGCCCGCGGTGCGGACTCGGACCGAAGCTCTTATTTCGCTGACCTCCAAAAAACCAATACAGAGATTCTCCGACTTGAGATCTCAATCGAACGGCGACTCTCTCCGCACTTCTGTTCAACCGAAACTCGCGACCGAGGGCGGAATTAAGTCGTTCTTTGCGGTCTTATAATACCGCTTATCAAGAACGTGTGTAACAACAACGGTCCTCTCGGTAGAGAGAAAAAACAGGTCCCCGCACAGGATCCGACGTTGACGTAAAGGCTATCCGGAAGTATGTGGGGAACAGACCGGACACTTTGATTGAAATCAGCTCCCTCGAGGCTCTCCTGATTACCGCCGAAAACCGACCAGATCGTTGCGATCTAATTTCCCTGCCGCGAACTCCGTTCGAAATTCAAAACTCCACTCGCTCGCCTCCAACGCGAATCTTCATCCCTATGGGAAAATCTTGCGATTTTTCAATGCATTTGAAACATATTTACTGTGGGAACAGTATTTCAATGGCTCGATATTCCTGAGAAGCATTGCTGAATTCCCCAAGGGAATTCAAGAATGAGAGCAGCGACGGTGAAATCGGCACGAAGATGCAACGAACGAAAGAGTCCGGGCCAACAAATTGCTCAATGATATTTTCCTGATGCTTGAAGCCTACTGCGGTTATGCCTCGGCCATATTCACATTCCTGCTCCTCACACTGGTCAAGGAAGGCGGAGTTTCCAGCACAAGGAAATTGTGGCTCTTGATGGCTGAGCCGAGTCCGAACCCGACCCCTAATTTCATCTTAGTGAGCTCGCCACGTGTCAGGCCCGAGTTGGATCGTCGTCCAGGACACGGTCCTGAGAACATTGACAAGTCCAACTTCTTGAGAGATTTCCGGTAGAATTCTCAAAGTTTCTGTCGGGAGGATCCCGGGGATTAATGGAAGGGCATTGGTGTTCCAGACGGATATGAGCGACTGACATAGTAAACAAGCCCCGGAAGAAAATGGAGCCATTCCAGAGCTCACCCGAATTTTCGGCACAAAAATGCAGTCACATTAATTCTGAGTTTGGGGAACAAGACGGCGGATGGAAGTCAAATAATGAAAAAGGCTCCCGAGTCTCGTTGGGATCCCATGGTGGAAGCGATTTGCAAATTGATGAAGCTAAATCGGACACAATGCGATATCGACCCACGCGTGCCTCAAGAATATATTTGCATGCATTTCTTTCTATTCGAGGATGTATTCTGGAATTTAAAACGTACCATGTGGACAGTCGAATTGAGCAGTGACCTGAAATCAGGAGAAGAGACACTGTTAGAACCAATGAATCGAGCATGCTTTCTTTCTTCTAAGCAAATGAGATCGTCCCGAGTTGGGAAACTTCGGATTGAAACCCGGAATCCCCCCAATGCGCTTATCCTAGATCTCTGTTTGCCAGAAGCCCCTCCTTTCTAAGGCATCGGTTTTCACTCTCCGGAGCCGTTGAGCTCATGACCGAATTGGAAACGAGGCCAATCTGAGCGAATTAAATTGAATGATACGTAGCAATGTCGGTTCGAAGTTCGACGCCTCTCCCGATAGGAGCCATCGAAATGCATCAGAGGTGAAAGTTCGCTCTCAAAGATATCCTCCGGCTGCGGATAAGGCCCTCTCACACGTTCGCCTAGTTCTTTGCGCGAGGTCCTATGATCCAGACTGCACGTTGTGGCTCGGTTCCTGGAGATTCTCATGGAGCTCCTTGAAGACTGAAGACGGCTCGTCTTTCCGCTTTTAGCCAACGGATATTGGCGGATATTTTTTTTCGTCTTTTTTTCGGTAATTTCGTCTTGGTTCGCCTGATAAATCGTCTGTCAATATTTCTACTCATATTAATTCCGTCTGCATCGTGCCCGCCTGCTCGGGGTTGATGAACTTGGCGACCGATTTTCTCCGAGTTTCGTTTCGTCGGGAAAACTTCACTGCTGCGCCGCCGCCGCTACCGCTTTCGACGTCCGTGGCAGAAGCAGCAAGTAGCCGAATTAGAAACCCAAAAACAAATAGGGGTACTTTTGTAAGAGCGCTCTGAAGGCGACGATATCCCGCTCCTGGAGCTTTACACGAAAGAATAATAATTCTACGGTAGCTGTCAACAGTTGTCTTCTCATAGTCGTTGACTGACGGTGTCCCAAAAGGGTGGAGGGTCATCCTCCCTGGTTTTAACTGAATTTTTCATTCGCTCGTTCTTGCATTATCCGGTTCTACATCTCTTTAATGAATCACTCCGGAGATAACTCCGACTGGAAAAGCAAAGGTCACCGAGATCCAATCCTCGTGTCGCAGCGGAGTGCCGTGAACTTGTCGCGGTGCGGCGTACGCTCTTCGATTCTCCGATAAGGTTCCTGTATTTCCCTACGTGCCAACAAGACATAAATCTGAATGTTCAACCGACGAGTTATCCCCGTCGACCGTTTCGATACTGATTCCGATCCCGGAGTTCAGCAGCGAGACGATAGCGTTCTTCTTGAGCTGTGGACGTTTTCCGGAGCGGAGTGGATTTTCGCGAGTTCAGCAAATTTTCTTGTTCCGATTTTCCAACACTGGCGGCTCTGCTTCCGATCATTGGGTGGGATAGCGATCACGCAAAAGATAATCCTTTGCCTCCTGTCTGTTCCCCATACCGTGGCCTGTCGTGTCAGTCTTCCACGGTGCTGCGGCGTTGCCACTCCGATTCACGCCGATATTCCGCTTCTTTTCTTCCCCGATGCGCTTTCGCGGTTCGCGAATTGCCGTCTTCTGCCTGATTTTCACACTCGTGCGAGCAGATGCCGCTGTCCATCATCGCCGAACTCACGCATTGTGCGAGGGAAGAGACATTTCGTTTGTTGTTACGAGCCGTTAACTCGCCGCCGCCACTGCTGCCACTGTTCGATGATCGAGAAAATTCCCTCGCTGGTGGTGTGTGTCTTTCTGTTTGACCGGTAAGCTCGGCGGCTTCGGATGATCGCGTTTGCCTCTCCGCGGTCTTGGTGACCCTCGTGTCGGATCTCGATCTAGATTCTGATCTAGGTGCGGGGAAGATCCTTCCTTTCAAAACGCACTGGGCCAAACTTTTATCGCCTAAATGGCGCTGGTGATAAGCGACCACGTATTTTCTGTCTCTTCTATATCTCCATTCGCTAAGCGAGTGAGCGCCCGTCTGTCTGACCGTCCGAACGAACCACCAACCGACTGAGTGACTAGGTAGCTCTGGCTCAATCCATGTGACATCCAGAAGACGACCACCTCATTCAGTGGTGATGATGTTGAGCGCTTGCAGTGAAGGGGACATCTTCAGTTATCCAGAAAATGGCTTTGCAAATGAACACAAAATGGATGTCCAGAAGTGGTATTTCGCGAGAGCCTCGCAGAACGTTGGGCACCACTCAAAAATGCCATCCTTAAGAGTGATATCTCAGTCTGGTCGAAGCTCCGGGCCGTATTTTCGGCGTTTCTTCCGTTTCTCTCGCGTCGAAACTCACGTCTAGCGACGGCCGAGGGCCGCCGTATCGGTAGGTCCCGTCAGTTTCTGATTGAACGGACCTGCCGACCGGATGACTGGCGGATGGACGAGCGTCGAAGACGTAGGGGAGTAGGGAGGAGGAGGGGGAATTATTGTCGACGTTTGTTAATTGCTGGAAGTGTGCCACTGAGATCCACTGGCCCATGCAGTCCAATCGGCAGCTTCAACATATCCGAAGCCTCGCTAGGAAAGCTTCTGCCGTTTCTATCAACGTTGTCTTTCTGCCGCCGGCCGGCCGTGTGGAGGAGGAATCCTCCCATGGGTTTCTCCCATGCTAGCCTCGACTGCCTTGCAAGTAGCTTTCTGGCTCGCTCGCTCACTTGCCCGCTCGCCGACGGACCAGCCCGCTAGTCGACCGACTACCCGGCGAGCGGGAGCCGTCGTCGTCGACTTGTTGTGGGAGAATCGCTCCGACATCCTAGCCTAGTTACCAGAAATCGTCAGAAAAACCAAACACGCAAAACACGCGCGAGAAAAAGCTGCTCCCGCAGCCGACACGGCTAGCCCAGCTCAGGCCGATACGACGTCGACTACAACAAGTGGTGAAGTGCCCACACAGATGTAGTAGCCTGTCCTTTCGGATTCCTCGGCGCTTCCATTCACAGGAGATAACGGCGAGCCTCAGCCTGGCTCGCAATTCCCCCTGGCTCTGATTTATCTGCCTAATCGAACGCGCTCCAATCAAACTATCTCTGACAGCCCGCGAGATGCTCCTTTTCCCGATGGTTTCCTCCGGCGAGATTCGCTAGAAAGCTGCTGGATCGATCAGGTGGTAAATTCACTCGAGCTCTCACCGAAATTCTTGCCGAAATCCGCGGTCATCGTCGCGGTACGACCTGTCGCGCGCTCCAGAAACACTTTGTGATCCCGGCTCTCGATAGGAAGACACGCGACATGCGACAGGTTTTTTCTTCCTGATGGGGCGAGCGGCTGCCGGGCTAAGCGGCCTGCCTACTCGGTTCTCTGGCTTCGGCCTTGCTCATTGTCGCTCATATTCGCTCATACCCGTCTGGAGCTCTTGCCCCAAGAGCAACGAGAGCTACTTTCCCCGCATTTCACAGCCAGGCAGAAAAAAGAGTGACTTCAGAAAAAAGATTGGGAGGGGCTCTCAATTGGTTCGCTCGGTCATCCGTTCACTTACGGACACTTACGCAACTCAGAATCCATTCAGAGTCGGAACGAAGAAAAGAATCGAGCCCCGCCAAACCCTCCAGTGTTACGACCACTCGCATTCTGGTGACGTCTGGCTTTCGAATTGCTCAAGTCGTCGATTATCTAGTTTGAGTTTGTGTATATCGGGAGGGGAGTTTCAACCATCCGGTCGTCTATTTCTCCATATAAGAGAGTCACTGTCAGACAGAACGCGTGGTTGAGTGTTTCTAGATTGACTGACTAGAAAGTGAGGGTCGTATTCCTAAAACAGCAGACTTATGGACGGCCTTAGCCTGTCACGCTCACAAAACGTTTGTCACCGTTCGAGCAAGCAACCGATCAACCGAAAGAAGGGGTCGCGGCACTCCCATCGTGCTCAAACAAATCCTGGAATCTTTACGCTTGTCAGACAGGGTTCCGATCCTCATTCGAACAAGTCTCGAGGGAGGGAAAAGGAAGAGAACGGCACATGACTCACGTTCGAACTGAATGAGAAGTCTCGCGTTTCTCGCTAGATTCTTCGATTAAATTCAATAGTTGATATTCGGAGTGAGTGGGCATGACGGCGAGCGCGTGCCAAGAAGACGAAGGATCGAATCTCGAGGGTTCGGTTGGCCCTTCCCGCGGTATTGTTCTGATGGCGATTTTTTGAAGCGAACTCAGGTACGGGTCTGCCAAAACCACACCTCTCAGAATTTCTCCAATGGAGACGAGCGATTTCTCTGCTCCCGTGAATCAAGTGCAGAGTCCTTGGAAATCCGAAGTGTTTGTTCCGCGAAATCGATGCAGCATCCAACGGACCTGATTGACCGACTATTGGAAAATATCGACGAAGTCAAATCAAAGTCTCTTGTAGAAATCCCGGGGTGAGTTTCATTCACTGAAGGAGTTGTGGACGACTATCCCGAGAATGTTGTCGGGACGCTCAGCCGATCATTCAGAGGAGGGGATGCCTCCAAGCTTCGAACGAGCGCTGGGTCAGGAACCGCAGCACTTCACCGGTGGATGCTCAAGGAATCTCCTCTGAGGGGTCTGAGAAGACCTCAATTGGGGTGAGGGATTCACGACCGCGGAAGTTCCGACAGAAACCCGAGCGAGACACGGGGAAGCCCAGGGGAATCCGGGAGCTTTCCGCGGGTGGCTCGTCGTCGGATTTGAACCGGAGACCTCCCGCTCGATACGGTTCCGACACGTTTGATAGAGAAGTGCATGCGATGTGCAGACCGCTCCGACTTTCCGAGTACCCGTCGGTAGAGCTCCGATGTCGCCGAGCGCGTTCCCTGAACCGATAAATTTTGTAGTTCCGTGGATGACCCGGAGATATCGAACGCATGGGAGGTGGAGAAAAAGTTACACATGGAGCAAACAGGAAAATCAGGTTTGTCCTATCTTGGACCTTTGACTGCAATCGACTACGACGGCGGCAGCGAGTACAGCAGTCCACAGCGAGAGATATAATAAGGTGTCACCTGAAGGTCAATGGAACTGTGTCACCGCAACCACACCGGCATCGTCGACACCGCCAATGGCCGCATCGCCGGTCGAAGACATCGTCGATGTACGAACGTGGCACAGAAAGCAGTTTGGGCAGATTTTCACTGACGGCCAAACCGACGGCAGCAATCGCTCCTGATTTCCCGCGTTGTCAAGATAACTCCCCGGATAAGCCGGCCGACGCTACTACAGCACAGAAATTTGGTCGTGTTCGATTTCACCTAGCTCTCATCCGTGCTCGCTCCCTTCTATGAAGCTGGAGGCTCACTGAAAAGCCCGCAGAGCGAGAGATAGAAGCGAGCCAGAACTCCTCTGGAATGTCGGAGCTTCACCACAAGCTTGATTTGTTGTCACTGCAGCCGAAGTGTTTTGAACTATTTTTTTTCGGAAATCTCTCCCTCTCGCTCCAAAGGGAATATACCCGAATAGTCTTCTCCCGGTGTAGTCGGAATATTTTATTGTTCCTCCGGGATTTCCAGCGGAAGATTATCCGATTTTACGTTTGGATAGGCGAAGATCGAAATTATGAACGTAACGGAAAGCCTCACTGCCGTCGCCACAACCGGCACGGACTCGTCTTGGCGAAGCGACTGACTGGCCAACTCTGTGCGAGAACGTGGAAAGATGATAATTTTTTTTCTGGCTCAAAACAGAAGATGAAGATGCGCCCGTGGCCCAAATCTGGTCTCTGCAGAAAGGGTGACCAGCCACCACCGCCGACGGCAACACCAGCATCTTCGGCAGAAACGCGTCCACGTTGACCAAGCAGTACTTGAGCCGGGCCGAAGAGGAAGGAGAAGAGGCTTTCGAGAGAGAATGAGAGTGCTAGACGATGGAGACGAAGTCGATTTCGTCTCGACGCTCTTCAAAATCAATACCGCTGACCGAACGTAATAGGCATCGCACAAGTGGTCAGCTCCTTGGAGAATAACCGCTACCAGGCTACGGGCCAAAGAGCCGACCGGGCGGCCAGCGTCGGTGGTGCTGCTCGTTCCTCGCGGTTGCTCTGACCACGCTGACGACGACCGGAGTCACAAGGAATGAAGTCTGTTGGAGAAAATCCGATAGTATGCCTCCGCTTCTTGTTCCCGAAAACCCGACGCACGACTCACAACAAAGGCTATAGCGGCACACAAAGGGGGGAACTATGTTTGAGTCCCTCGTGGAATACGAGACCCACCAGCACAGCTATCGCTCAGGATCATCTTCGCGAGCATCGACAGGTCGACGTCGGTGTATCGGCAGCGGCGGAAACGTCGCTCGATAAGTAGGAGTGCGTCTCGCTGAGCCGCACGACTCCCGGCGGCTAATCCTCAGCAAATAAATCAGGACACACGAGCATCGAAAATGTCGGAGCGGATGGAGCTCGAGAGCCGAGAATTCGGGGCGCAAAAAACCGCAAGAAATAGGCAATGAATATCGGCATCAGTGCAAACACAGGAGGAAACGGAGAGCCATGACAGGCCCAGACGAACCTAAACGCTCCGATATTGCCGAGGGGAAGTGGCGCTTAATGTTTCCACATCATCACGGGAATTTACGGGGCTGATTCCATGACTCCGTTTCCGATCCTTGTTGGTTCCGTGATTAGAAAACTTGTGAATCGGAATTCTCTTACGATCCGTTCGGAGCGCCGTTCACTAATGCGCCCGGCGACCCCGATTCATTTCTTTCCGCGCAAGGTCCAGAATTCTTCTCTGATTGCGAGTTTGGATGGGAGAACGTTCTCAATAAAACGGAATCGAATCAAAGCGAAAATCAAGGCGGCCATTGGAAGATTCCAACTGATGTGCCGGACCAACAGGAGGAATTCGTAGCGTTAGGGTGAACGAGACACCTTCCGGAACCGTCCCCTCGACCAATCGGAGTTCCTACGCCTTGCGTTTCTCGACAGAGGAGTAAAAATTAGGAGGGTTTGCGAACGAGAGGATGACTGGAGCTCGAGAACGTGAATTCCATCACACACGCCTACAACATGGCGTACAGTCGCGTAGAGACGGAGTGTTTTTGTAAAGGCAGCTTGAGAAGGAGAGGAACTTCTGAATCATTCTGAAGATTACAACGAGATGATACGATCAGAATAGAATGTAATTGTCCGTCCACCCACACCATCTGCAGCAGAAGATACAGCCGGTCCCAATCCATCAAGCAGAGAACGAGATTACGAAGCGATGTTCACAGATTTGTTGAGTGGAAGTTTCAACAGGCGGATCGTCCAACCGTAAGTTTGGGTACGAGACTCCTTCTCATTCTGATTTCCTGGGTTTTTGAAAAGTTACCAGAATTCGACACCGGCGTAATCGGGGACGCAATGGAGGGAATCGAACACAAACCCGCTCTTATCTTCGATCGGGACGGGCTCGCAATCGGGACCGGGACTCCATTCTATTAACGGAATATCCGAACAGAGGAAGCTCGCTCATTGCTCCCTGGCTCAGCCGAGTTCTTCCGATGAATTGGATCTTCTGACGCAAAGGCCGACCGCGGCGACGTTGGTGTCGCCTCGCCGTCGTCGCCGCACTGCCTTCGCTAGAATGGAGAAGTGTCTCGCGGCGGCGATGTTTGCCTCTCGGCTTGTCTACAGTCATCCACAATTGACATAGATCTAGATTCGGATCAATGTGACTCAGTCAGCGAGACATTTGGTCCGTTTTCGGCTTTCCCGTTTCGACCAGAGAAGGTCTCCGGGAGCTTTGGGCTAACATCGATCGTTGAACGAAAAAATAAAAATAAACCGAACGCAGTCATCATCGAATTCGCTGCACAAACACCCTTTTTGACGACGAAATCGAAGAGAATGAAGGATCCGGGCTCGATGGAGCTCTCAGGAAAAACTTCGTTCACTCGGTCTGTTTGCCGAATTTACTCCGCCGAAATCCCGCTCCAATTTTTTTCTCTCGGCGTCCCCGGCGAAATCGCCCCGAATCGGAGCGAGTGAGAAAAGAATGAAGCGATTCTCATGATCTACCTCGGAGAGATACTTTTCGGCTGTGATTGGCGGCGTCAATTCGAATCCCACTCACTCACTCAGTCAGTCAAGCAGTTTCGTATTGGGTGACACGCAAACACACGCACGCACACCGGTGGATAAACGGCCGAGCGGACGAACAGACGCTTGATCCGTATATCGAGGCTGACGACGTCCCACACCAGCCACTGCTGGGCGGGTCCCTCATCATTAGTACCACTACCGTAGTGAACTCCTTGTTGTCCATACGGGTGTCACGTTGTTGCGAGATCCCGACACCCTGACAGTACTCGAGCCCGGAGCCACCTAAGCTCAGCGGCGTCGGCCCCCGGGCCGAGATTGATTGATGCGAGATGACTGCTACACAATCGTCTCCGTAGCATTTTTTGGATCTAGTCACATTTTCAATGATTTGCGCGAGCGGCTCGTCGATCCGCTCGCGAGGACATCCTGTGCGTTCCGTCGCACGAATGTCGCTTCAAAGGGAAGCTGAACCCGTTTTTGAAAAACTTCTTCCTCCAGTTTACTCCACTTTATCATTCTTCTGACGATCGGGGCATTGTCAATGGATCAATGAGTTTGCCAACGTCGATCATGCATTATTTCTTTATGTACGCGTGGCGAGATTCGGCGACGGGTTGTGTCCTTTGACCAATCGCGGGTCGCAGCAACCTTGCTCACAAGTGTCAATCATGAGCAAAAAGCCTCAGAAATTCCCTTTGCCGGCTCTCAATGCTCCGATAGCTTTCTTCCTCGCCGCTGTGTCTTTTTTTCTCCTTTTTGTGTTCGCTATCCTTTCGCTTGGTCTATATTCAGAAGAAATCAATGCTCCGACGGAGAAAAATCCGCGGAAATTCTTCCTTAGCGTGTTCGAAGTCGAAATTCCAGGAAGTCGTACGGAAGAAAAGAAAATTTTCGAATCGAATGAGAGCTCCGGCGTGACCGCAAGCTCTCACAAAAAGTAAACTTCAATCATCATAGCGAGCGATGATGACGATGAAGTCTACAGTGATGAACCACTGCGACTCACGCATGGCCTCAGTTCTTTTTTGACACATTTTAAAGAAAGCCACTCAGTCAGTGCTGACAGAAGAATCATTAGATTCCACGTGAAGTTCCGTGTCACCGGCGAGAACCGCTATGAACGTGGAAGAATTCGGAGAATAACTATACGAATGTATGGGCGCCGAATCACCGCTCCTGCCGACTCAGAAAATCTGTCGAGCATTTTTTTCCTCCCGTAGTCACGTTCATCATTTTGCCGACACCATCGGTGCGTGATGTGAAAACCCTCCGGAATCGAGCCGGAACACTTGAAACAAGCGAACCTATTATCGCGAGAACAAGAGAAATCCACTTCGAATGGAGATAGCGGCGACGTCGCGGAATACGTTTCCATCATCAGCAAACTGGCCAACGTAACCATTATTCAACTGCGTACCCCGGTCGTCGGCTGCGGCGACGAGCTCCGTTAGGAATTCCATAACTAGCCTATCCGGTTATCGTTTCGCATTCCAATCAATTTTCCTCTCGTTGACTCCGCCTCACGCTTCGATTTTCCGGTGGGTCGTCACTATCGTGTGCGCGTACGGAACCAGCTGAGACCTCAGAACGTTTTGGTTTCATTTACGTTGAAAATTTCAAACATCCCGCTGTTCTTCGCTATACATCTTATTCTCCCTCGCGGTGATTTGTTGTAAATGTCAGTCCCGTTCGCATGGACATCCCCTCGCATAGTATGTCGACAGTTGAAGAAAACGATGGGAACGGACCTCGTTCTTATAACCATGGTGCTATCCCAAGGCTGACGAGAAGACCTACAAGTGAGTCGCTGACGTAAGATCCGATGAGTCTATCGAACGATCTGCCAAGATAAGAAAAATCCCAAAGTTTCCCATTTAAATTCTCGCGACACGGGAACGCTCGTCTTGCGTAGTCTCCGTCCGATCGAGCCGGGACGGCGTTCATTAAATTCTCCTCCAGGAAGACTGCTCCGCCGATTCGCAGAACTGCGATCACAACGGAACGATTTCCACAGATGTTTAGCCGGAGGCATCACTTAACCCGTTTTCTCCGGGAGGATCGAGAATCCGCTCCACATATATTTTTTCAGTGGCGTGCCAGCCCGGCGCGAGATGCGCGACCGACGCGACGTTTTCCCGAGCAAAATTCTGCTCTTCATTTTTGTTTCTGCCTTTCTACCGCTGATTCGGTTTATTTACCCGTTCACGGTAACAAAGCAAATTTCCTCAACAGCGCAAGAGTTTCGTCTTCCACCGTGTCGCGGAAAAGATCTTGTTTCGAGCTCCCATCAAAAAGTTTGAGAGCCCGCACGCAGAAGAGCGCAGGGCTCCGACAGTCAGGAATTCACGGGGTAGGAGCTTATGAGCAGTAAACATCGCATTGGGACAAGGGTTCTTCCGTCGACGCTCATATGGATATATGGAGACGGAACTCAAGGTGTTTACCCATTTTTCGGCTGTCTGAGTGAGTGACTGATCGCCTAATACAGTCTCGCGGAACTGAGCAGAGTTCCGCTAGTCTGAGTTCATTTATCCGAAACATCATTTGACCGTGGAGTTGCTTGAGTTGCCGCTTCGGCATCATCATTGCAGTTTTTGGTGATGGTGGTTGCGGTACGTCGACGTTGATAGAACAGACGACTCCAGGCAGCACCACCGTCGAATCATTGCGATTTCCGTTTGTTCCAACGCTTGGGAAAGCCGGGGTCAAAGATTCGGAGGAGAATTTTATTTTCTTGCTCTTACGCAACTGGTTCCCGCGGACATTCCTCCATCGGGTCACACTCGTCGCTGTTTAATTGCTTCGCACGCCTGAACTTGGACCACTGTCGGCGACGGTTTCGACGATGAGAAACGAGAAAAACAGAGGAAAAGCGGCGTCGGAAAGATTCGCAGACGACCGCTATCTATGGCTCCCAGTGTTGATTCTCACTCAGAATTCTACTCCCATGGGTGAATTCCCTCGTTCTCGTTGACCGTGAGTCGATGAAGAATTATTATTCCTCGGAACTTTAGCCGTTCAAGTCAGGCAGGTTTCTATTACGCGAGTCCCTCGCGGTGGCTCCGAGCCATCAGACCGGAAGAGGAGGATCCATCTCGTCGACTGCATCTCCTTCGAGAGGTCCTCTCGTTACATCAAATGGATGGACCCTCGCGGAGATTCAAAATTATCTCACTTGCATTAATTCATATGCATTCCTCCGCCGCAGTCGGCTCCATGTGCGACAACCTGCACGGTCGGTCGTGTTGCTGGCTGTTCGGTCGCTTGCTTGATTGGCCGCTTGATCCAACTCCGAGTGGCAAGTTATGGACAAATTCGTGCAAAGCGCCGTGTCTCTGACAGCCCGACCTATCGGCGGGCCGCGCGATCGGTCGACCGGCCGGCCGGTCGGTCGAACGCCGCGTTTTGGTGTTTTGCCAAGTTGCCGTCTTGCTCGTCGGTTTGTTGATCATGGATTCGTCGGTGGGTCGCTCGGTTGGCATTTTCTGGGAAACGGTTCTTCTTCTTCTTCTGTGCGTAGCGGCAGAATATCCAGTCGTCGAGACGAGCTCCTCATGCCCAGGTGGACGAAGGAACGCGCGGATGGATGCATGCATGAATGAAGGGACGCATGGACCGAGCGAGCGACCGACGCATAGATGAACGGAGGAATGGATGCGACAGCAGACAGCGCCTAAGGCCATCCAGTCTGTGCGTCCGTGCGTTTGTCTGACTGACTTGGCAGATTCTCCGTTCGTTCCGACGTAACCCAGTTGGCTCGACGTCACTTGCCCTACTCAGTGAAACGCTAGCGGTGCAAGCAGCAGGAAGCAGTCCACGTGCTCTAGTCGTTCGCCGTCCAGTTTGATCGGCTCGCGTAAGGACTCACTCACGCAAAGGCTCCATACAAGCCCCCCGCTTGTTTTACACGTTGTTTTCCTTCTCTCCCTGGAACACGCTCCTCTTTGTTCCGCCGTCGGAGCCGTTGAATCCGTCTGCACGTGGTCGAGGACGAGCTCGCGGGGGACGAAATGAATAATCGGATGTTCGTCGCGAGGTCTATCAGAACAAATGAGGTTCTTCTTGCCGAGCGTAATTTCTTCGCTCGGTCTGAAACAAACTGTTCTGTTCGAATAGCTCTCAATGGCCGTCAATCACTCGGGTCTTGAACTTGGCGTCGACTGCTCGCCTGCCGGCTGGCCAACCCGCCGGCTGGTCGACTAGCTGTCAAGGCTCGAGATGCCAAACCCTCAATGCTGGACTTCGGAGCGGGCCGGGAAGATCTCAAGGATCGAGTCGAGTTGCTGCGATGATTTACACTATCCGCGACGACGACGACCGACTTTGAGCTTGAGCACGGACAACTTTAACGGACGATTTCACAAAAACGGAAAGCAATTTTACAATGACCGTCGTCGTCTTATCGTTTTTTTACGAGCGAAGGCCGATCTAGTTCTGCTGCTCCCGCGTGATCATTAGCTGTACGTAATCTCCGCAAGCAGTGCTCGCTCGAGCTGTCCGAGAGACGGAGCGTTGGAGACCCTCAACCCGCGAAATATCCGATTGGTGAAAGTTCCGGCCCCATCTATCCTTCCTATCCGTTCGCTCGCCCGCCCGCCCGCCCATCCGTCTGCTTGCCCGCCCGTGCATTCGTCCGTCCGTCCGTTCCTTCATCGGGTCTAGTGTTTTTACGCCACCCACCCCACGTATCGCACCGGGTCGACGCAGCGGCCGCAGAGGAGGCGATATCGGAAATACTAGATACAATAAAAATAAAGAGAAGAAGAAGAACGATTCAATTTGCTCCATTCAGTATCCGAGTTCCAGATATTTCTACCGGAGGAATCAGCTGATTGGCTGCGCTGTCCACCGCTGATAGACTGGGTTTCAACCAGCACACGTATGATTCCGTGTCTCAAGGATTCCTCTGTTCGGGATCAATTCTGGAGATTCATGAAATCCGCATACATTCCCTATCTATGTCCACCTCTTCGCTCCGTGTGACTTAAAGCCATCGCGTCATTCATTCCACCGAGAATGATCGCTAGTCATTCGACGAGCAATCGAATGGATATCTGCGGCGAACGAATATCTGTCATCGTCGAAGAAGTTTAGCGGTGCCGCCTCCGGGTTGAGCTCAAAATATGACGAAAGTCTCAAACTATACGGTTTTCGAGTCTCAATTTACAGCCCCTGATGAAAACTACTCGTTCGCCCCATTTGATGGACGGAGTTTGAACTGCCCCAAATCAGGGAATTTTTGAATGTTCGTAGCATTCCAGTCCACCGGAACAACGACAAGAGTGACTGAGAAGCAGAGATTCTAACGATAACTTGAATGCATGAGCGTCTGGCAACGATCACTCTTGGACTTGAGCCATGGGGCAGCGAAACCAGATGTGGGCACTACGAGAGAGTCGACTGTTGTCAACAGACCCACGCCGGCGACTTATATCATAGGCGAAAAAAGAGTGAGACTCGACATCCGTTGCGTAATATCAAAAAGAACGTCAACGAGCGAGTCAGTGATGAGGTCAATTCAATGAGTTTGAGCGGGTGGGCGGGCGTCGAACAGACGGGGGGCGTCGGCTCCCGCAATTCACTTGGTCAAGAACACCCCGGTTGAGATTCCGAAACAGGTTTCAATTCCGAGGCTTCTCCCCGAATGGTTCGCGGAAGCCTTATTGCCTCCTACTCCGATCCGAGCGGAGATCTTCGGAGCTGCGGATTCACTTCGACACGATCAGACCGGCGTACACGATCGGGGGGAGAAATCCGGTAGAGAGTCTATCGTATACAATTTCAGACTTCGACCTTTGACATGGAAAAGTCCCGAGCCGGGGGAAGAGGAGAAAAAACAGGGAAGAGTCGACCAGCACGAACTGGAAGTCGATTTTGGAGAAGTTGTTGTGGAACGAACGCAATGTCACAATATTACAGAAATAGTGTCATCCAAACGTCGACGTCGGCCCAACGCTGAATGGGTTGAGCAACAAGTCAGTCGGATGTGAGTATTTCTTTCGTTCTTTGTGCCATCGTTTTTTTTTCCTTCCCGATTCGTATATTTCTTGCCTCCCGATGGATCGGTTAGGAAACGTCGGCCTGCTGAGAATCAAGACGGCTTAATGGTCGACGGATACCATATTCAAATTTCTAATGCACACAGCGGATTCCGAGAGAGTTTATGGATACGCACAATGTAGTACAGCCGTGGGTGAAGTAAAGCGCACAGTCGGCGGATGGTCGATAGCGACTTGAACTTTTCTGGATCTGACTCACGGGCTCCTCGCTCGAACAAGCGACCGACTGACTCGCTGAATGAATGAAAGAGTGACACGAAACCGTCGAAAAAACTCCCACTTTTTCGACTCGGATGAAATTCAAATTAGGCCACAGAAAGTGAGGCCACGCACGAATTTCTATGGAAGCGCCCCAGAACGATGTCTCGACGCTCTCCCGCTTAGTCGGGGGGCATCACCAGGCTAACGCCAGGCGCGGCCCCAAGGCGGCTCAGCTAGTCAGATTATGAGCAGATCAAGCGGTTCGTAACATTTTCCACCACAGAGTCATCGATCGCCACCGGCCGGCCCGCCTGCAGAAAACTGATCGGTGTGTTGCTCCGAGAAGAAGCCGCGATCCGTTCAGTTCCGAGAGGAAACGAGCACTGATGGAGATTGTGAACGAACACACTATTTGCTGGTGCAATCTAAGACAACGATCTGCCCCTTACAAATGACTGTATTGAATGTCGCCTCTGATGTCTCTGTCAGTCGGTCGCTCAGTCGGTCGGTCGCTTTACGCGGAGAGCGACTCGAAGGAGAAGAACGAGATGGGATTTCAATTAAAGAGTTGAATCGATAGATGTCACGCGAGCATCCGACGGTAACGGTTTGAAACGTGACGAAGTTTTCGGGCAGCGAGCGGCTACAGCGAGATTTGAGAACCTGTCCAGAAAGATGAGCACGGATCGGCCGCGTGCCCCGAGCTCTTAAACGATGGAGCCTAGAATGTGAGCTCCTTGAATACGAAGCGATCAGGGCACGCACCCGGGTGAGCGGATCAACTGCAAAAACAGATTGCGATGACGAATCGAGCCCCGGAACTCCGAGACCTTGTCTCGGAAAACGTCTCGGGTGCAGTGAGGAATTCAACTATGAAAAAAACGATATAAGGGCATGGGCAAATAAGCGGTGTCAATGAAAGTCATCTGAGAGCTGCGCTAAAATTCGACAATGAACCCAAAGAGGAGGAACGATGCTTCGAACAATCCATCCACGTATCACAATAATTACTCGTGGTGCAATCTTCACCTCAACGACTTTTGGCCTATGTCTCTGTGTCTGCCGCGGCATCTACCGATGTAAAGTTGGTGGTGTCGATGGTGGTCGAGGTGGTCACTCGTCAGCCGTCCACCGCCAAAGTGGCCCTCGTAAACAAATCAGTGAGTTTCATCAGCTAGGGTAGTTACCCTTTTTCTTATTCTTCTTCATTCTTTGATCAATCGATCAATCAAGCAACCCCTGCGTCCGTCCGTTTACTTGAAAACCACGACGAATTTCGGCGAGCACGGCATTCGAGGCTTTTGGCGAACAGGAGGCTAATCAACTTTGCTCGGGGAGAAACTATTACCAGGTGCCGTTATGAGGCACCACCTGACATCGAGCGCCGTTGTTCTTAGGGAAGATCGTGTGTCATCCGCTCTGTCCGTCGCAATATCTGCCGCTCACCTAGCGGTACAGCTCATGGGATCGACAGAAACGTCCAGTGCGTGGCGGGTTCGATCTCTTCCCTCTATCCTTCTAGCTTATCCGGGACGTATCTTCAGCTCAGAAAGACTTGTACGCCGAGGAATGGCGAAGGAACGAGCTAGCGAACGGATGGATGGATGGATGCATGGATTTATGACAGCTATTCTTCTTTGGAATGCTCACCTGTTGGAGGAGAACAGCTCCTCCTATGAGTAAGGTCACTGCTAGTTTAACCATGGTATTCCTAAAAGGTATTCCCAGTTGAAGCAAAATACTTGTCTCAGAACCTCATGTTCGTTTTGGCACTTGGAGGCCGGTCAGCCCTGCACTTGTCAAACACCAAACACAATCCAGCCGGTCTCTTCGCGGTCCGAGTCGATTGAGATCAGCACTTGGGAGAACTCGACTCGGAGGGAACTAATTTCTCGATGTCGGCCGAGTTGCTGGTGGTGGCAGTAGCAGTCGAGAGCGCTGGAACTCGTTGGTCAAACGTTTTAAAAATCGTATGTACCGCCTAGCCCTACAACACCAGCAACCACCGAAGGGAACTGTGTGACGGTGAAGCCGACCCGAAGACCGTCAAACGAGTTCTTCGCCCTCACCCCGGGGATGAAGCGCCGCTGTCGACGTCTTCTTGCCGAGCAGCGCCACCGAAGAACGCCAACAGCCAAGACCGAAGTTAGACGGAGCCCCTCGCGACGGCGGCGGCTGCGCCAGCACCAGCAGCAGAAGAAGAAGAAGCAGCGGCGGTTCTATAGGACAAGCAGCAAACAGCAACCCGTCAGTTCAGCAAGATTCAAGATCCATCCGACCAACTAGGGTTCCGAAGCCAAGTTGGCAACGGCGCTACCTGAGTTCGTCGCTCGCTTCGTACCACCACCGCGGTATGAGGTCTATCTGGTACGGCCGCGGAAGGAGCGCGCTGTCGAGAGACTGAACGGGGTCAGAAATGTCAAAGATTCATTGGATTCCAGCGTCGTCGTCGATACTTGAGAAGTATCCGATTCAGCCTGTGGCACTGAGAAGCGATCGATCGGCTCGCTTCAGAAGATTCAGCGATTTTCGAAAATTCTCGACACAATCGCTCCAGATCGCTAAGTGACCCCTCAGAGCTATTTTCCTTGCCGTCGCTGCTCTAGTCACTTCAGGAGTTCCATGTCGACTGTTGACTCCGACCCGATTGATACGCCGGTATATTGGAGCGAATCGTTCGTATTCCCGTAGATTTATCAGCTGTTAAGTAGCTGCAGTGTCAAGCTCAATCCACCTGGGTGCTGTTCCTGGCCGGGGTTGTCGCCCCATGCCGGGTCTTCCCTGTTCTCGTTCGGACGGGACTCATTCCCGGCATGATTTCGCACGGAGGGACGGACGATTTCAGTGATGACGCTCCTGGAGGCAAAAATGGCAGAGAGGCCCTCCGGCATCTGGAAAGACTTCAGCGTCCCGTCGTTGCTAACTTTCACTGTCGGACTGCTCACCGGCAATATCAAAATGAACGGCAGTGGTCAAGCGAGGGGGCCAGCGACCGTCGCGCGGCTCTACAATGTCAGTCTCGGCACGGCTCCGCATTCAGAGCTTGATTGGTAAATGTGGGAGGTGTTTGATGCCTTCGATATAATTAGAATTCATTTTCTCGACTCCAGAAACTATCACGCTAGTCGAAAAACGGATTGAAACGGGAAGGTCACCGTGGGCCATTGTGCTTATATCGCGCGTGAATCTCGGGCGAATAGAATCACTGTATCCGATTCATTCCTCCCGAGAAATAATTACCGGCTTAATTGATTATTATTTATCATCGATGATGAGGTACTCGTCAAATTTTTGATGGTCATACCCAACGATTCTTCTGCCTTTCGGTATTGAGAATAGCATGCTCATTCTGATCGAAGACGAGCGTGGATTCGAAAAAATGGTGATAGTACGGATCATGACTCATGAATCACAGCTCTGGAATGCGTAAGGTTCAAAAATGGACTTTCCGTTAGCTGGACGCTTCTTCGAAGCATTAACGTGTGGAAAAATGTTTTGATTCTGTTTGAGAATGCGGAGCGAATCATCCAGGAAATCTCAGAAACCGATGAAGAAGATTCCTCCGATCTAATCGCATGGCGATAACCTAGAAAAATCCACTTGAGCGCGGAAACCCCGGACCTAAGCTTTTTATTAGCGCCGTGTTACAGAACTTCAGGCGGACGGTCGGCGGCGAAAAATATCGAGATTAAAACTCGCAGTGAGCCTCTCCTGTAGTTTTATCCTGCCATTGAAGAGTTTTTACGTGTCTTTTCCCGAAGATGTTATTCCGTTCTACTGACTTGATTTGATCGGTTCGAGTTGCCTGACTTTGCCCAGATGGCGGAGCGGCGTCCGAGATACGAATTAAAAGCTATGGAGGAAGCGCGCTGAGAAGCGGACGGAGAATTCGTCCTCTTGTCTGGATTCAAGCGTAGAAATGAGGATAGACATTGTTGACTATTCGCTGCTTTACGTTCCTGTGAGACATGTTGCATTCTAGACAAGTGCATCCATCTGTCCCTCACAAAAAAAGTAATCGATCGACCGAGAACAAACATTCCAAATAGTCGATCATTCTCCTTTCCTCATTGTCGTGGAGACGAAATGTGAAAAGCCAGCGAACGTCTTTATGTGCTTTGGAGCTGCGAATTCCGGCTGCGTCCTCGTCTGTACCACAGTCGTTTAAAATTTCTTCTGTGTATGCTCTCTCATCGGGGAACTTATCGGGATGGACCGATTGTTCCTCCACGGGAAAAATGGGTTCCTCGGGAGATCGGATGGCGGACTCGACAATTCTCGAGAAGAGTCCTTGAGCATTTCGCTCGAGCGATACGCTCTTAGTCGGTCCCGGTTAGAAGCTCGACGAAGATTCTGGTGTGATATGCTCGTGGGAAGTTCGAAATGCATGCGTTTATAGGTGACACCGTCGTTGACGTTGGTGGCGTTGTCGTCACGACGCTCAATTCTGTTTGCAGCATTGACCTTTTTAACGGAATTCCCACGGAGCTTCACTTCAGTCTTCGAAAACGTCTCGTCTGTCTCTTGAGGTCAACGTCGCCGGTGAGCGGTGTCACTATTGCGAACAAATTTTCAGAACGATATATTTCCATGCATGAAATGTGTGAGTTTTTCATATTTTTTTCCTGCATTTCTTCTGGTTCGGATTAGCCTCGACCCGAGTGAGGTATTCTTGAGATTTTCGTTCGACTGCTCCGAGAGAATCTCACAATGCGAAACGGACAGGATAACCCTTGGTCTAAGATTCAAACATGCATCCCATGTCAGGAATTTTGAATATAAATAATATAATATTTACAGTAAGCGGTGACTCCTGATCTTGTTCAGGGCATTCAGCTTCCTGTCCATCGGTATCGAATAACAAAGCGGAAGATCAAGTTAAAATCTCAAGTAGCATCTAAACTCGGACGGGAACCGGATCGTGTAGTTCCCTGGTGTTCGAGTGAAGGTTGAAATTTGCGAACAAAGGTTTCATGCTGTGTATTTCTGCAGTCCGTCTCGCTAATTTTCATCCCAGCTGACTGAAGTGAGACAGCCGTGACCGATGGAGCAAATTCTCAGTGCCAACGACTAGGATGTTGCTTCGCTGAACATCGATAGCCGCCATCCTTTCTCTGCGCGTGCTCCGAGTGACTCAGGAGTCCCTGATTATCGCCACTTGTTCTGCCGGTATGGGGAGACCGAACAAGGTTGTTACGGTGGAAAATCACAAAATCAAGAACGATGCGGTGAAAACGGATTGAGGCAGGTGGCTCTGTATCGATGTCAGTCGGTGGATTCCCGTCGTCTAAAAACTTCCCTCGCAGACGATTTCTTTCCGGCTGCAACGGAGCACTTTCAGTTTTCGCCCCCCGATTCGCGATAATATTACACCAAACACCCACGCAGACAGTTATCGTACAATAAAGCACTGAAATCGCGTCCCGATGCTTGCTCTTGGAACGTTCGCGATAAAGGCAGCACCGGCGGCCAGCGATACGAAAAGCGGTGAAGTTCTTCTCACTCAGGTCTGAGGGCTCGACACCGGAAGAGTGTCGATCGACAGTTTTTCGCTTTCGTCAGAGCGACGCTCCAAACTAACTCACCCCCTGAGACCATTGAGGTATCGTCTGTGCTTCGACAGTCTCAGCTCCCGGTCCACATGGCGAGCGGAAGGTCAAAAAACGTCGATGATTGGCTTGTCAATGGAGCGTTCTCCCTATCTCAGTTTGGAGCGAGACTTAGAGGGAGATCTCGGGCGGAGTCATTCGGTTCATTCAAAGGATAAGGTAGAGAATTTCGGTGGCTTTGTGATGAGGGCGAAAACTCGGCGATAAATGAGGCTGGTGAATCGCGGTCTGACGCTACGCAGAGCGACGGAATCAGTGGAGTTCGGGGTGCGCGTTCTTAATGCGGAAGCCGACTTCAATGAAGGCCCTGCGAGCGGTTCGATGGATAGGAAGCTCCGAGGGCGATGAATACGAGCAAAAAGGAAAACTCACGTTAGGGGGCCGACGTGAAGCTCAAGCCCCGAGCAACACCTTCTTCGCTTTTACAGAAAAACGAGACAAACATCGGAAAGAATTCAACCCATGCGGAGGAAAAGTTCCTTTCCGGTCGCGAGGAGGCGGATCGAACACATGTGCCGACGGAAATCGTCACGAAGGGGCGAATTCGAGGAACGACACCCAATGATCAGAGATAGACCCTCCGGCAAACTTATTGTGTTGGAACTATTCAATTTTCAATGACAACAGCGTGCGCGGCACCGACGACTTCAACGCCACTCGGCAGCGGGTGGGACGCACCGACCGATAGACGGAGCAGGCAGCGTAGGGACAGACGGAGAAATTGACGGAATAGTCGAAGAGCCCAATAGGCACAGGAAGATGCAGACAAGGAATTGCGACCAACTACAAACGTCAACGTCAGGTGGATCCAAACGGAAGAGAAAACCAGAAAGCGGGTCAGCTTTCCAGTCGAGTCCTTTCACCAGGTTTGTTCGCGGCCGCAGTCTGAAGCAGAAAACTATGAAGACCAAAGAAAAGTCTATTGAAGTTTTACCGTTTCTTTTCCCTCTCTCTCCGTTTCAGCGAGGGGGAGGCGAATAGTGAAGTTGTGACCGCGGGGAAATCGATATTCCATCTCGTTAGGCGGAACTCTGCGGAATGTCGGACAGCGCGGGATCCCTGATCGATTGATTGATTGAGGATGGGAAAACCCACCTCAGAGACCCATCTACAGTCATTGGGGAGTGAAGCTCTACGGGGCGTCGCCGTACTCGCCGCTCGAATCGACGATTGACAAGACGACAACGGGAGACCAGCCAGCACATATACCCTACTCTTCTGTCCCACTTTCTGCCGGCTCATTAGAAATAAATATGTAGTGTGCCGATCCTGTCGGTGACGGTCGCTCAATCTGCGGAATGAGGAGACGGCAGAGAAGGAAAGGTTTTGACTCGGCCGAGTGCCGCGAAAATTTCATCACCTTGGAATAGCTGTTACCACCGAAAATTATTATCGACTTCTCGAGAAACCCGATTCCGTGACGAGCGCGTTTCGAGCATGCATTCCAGTCGGCGAACTCGACGGTCTCCCGTCCGGAACTCAAACCGGCACGCGGAACTCAAACCGCGTCTCACCTACATTGATTGTATTCTTCCTGTTCGACTCCAGAGAATCTCTCCAGGAGTCTGACGTCAGACGGTGAACATCGGATGATTGTGAGCAGAAGACGCTGTAACAAGAGCTCGTTTGATGATCACTTGGAATGTTCGTGATGCATTCCGGAACCCCCTCCTCCTCGGAGCTTCAGCAGGCGCGTCAATGATCCGACCGAAATGCTTCCAGAAATCGTGATTCATCAGGAGCGGGGACGGGAACGGTGCGAACCCGATCAATCGGTGCTGGGCATGACACAGAAATTATAAACGAACACCTGAACAAATAATGAAGAGAATATCGGGAATGCGCAAGGTTTTAGCGAGTCGTTTCCCCGAGGAGGTTTCAAATGGAATCCGTACCCTTGGTCGGCGTCGATCGTGCCTGAAACGGCGTACCGGATCGTCAAATTGATTTCTGCTTCTATCGGAGTGAAACTTGTAGGGTCGACCGCAAGTGTTCCCTCTCCGTAATTTGAGCAGTCTCGAGAATTCTCATACTTCGAAAACGATCAACGCTCATATCGAACCCACAATGAAGCCCACCCCTGTCCGAGCTTACCAGGAGATCGGAACCCGGACCGCTTGTCCCGAAGTTTCCCACGTTCAGGAGCTCGGAGATATTTCCAAAATGAGAGACGATGCATTAGAAATGATTAGAATCTGAAGTCTAGAGTCTGCTTTCCTGCCTCGCAGGAGCATACATGCGGACTGACGTTCGATATCTTCTGAATCGTGAATACGCACTCGACGCACCGCTCTGCAGCGGCTATCTGTACCGTTTTTACGCCACCCAGAATTGCCATCAATTACTGTCAGGGGACTACATACGCGCAAAATCGTGAGATAGACGACGAGGTGGACGGATGTATAGGCCATCAGATTCATTGATTCATCTGTCGATCGATATTATTCTGCGTTTCAGATAGACCCACATTCATCGCGTTATCTGCTATTGCCGACGGAGTAGGGGAGCCGATTGCCTATTGGACACACTAGGGAAAAACTTTCTTCTGACGATAACTAGACTTACATACGGAGGAAACACTCGTAAAAGTCACTCGATTCGCCGTTGACCGAGTTTCTCCGAACCGAATTCGACCACGTGATAATCATCACTTCGATTGGTTGATCCTGCAGTGATGTTGACGCTTCCCAAGTTTTTCACTTTCTGAGTTATTCCTCAACGCTGCCGGGTATCAGGACAAGGCGAAAAATAGCTATCCTCGAGCTTTTCAGTGAAGTGACTTCTTATCAGATAATCATCCTACAGGGAGCAGCTCAAACGGGTTCTAATCCCATGATTTGCTGCTTTCAATTTAGTCAACTGTCATCCAGCTCCGGATCCTAGCGCCGGATCAATGTACGATTTGTCCTTAATTTGGGATCGGAGGGAAATCAATTCGATTCCTGACCTTCGAATCGATGCCACGCCATCCGGCCCCTCGATTCTTAACCGGAGTTGGGTGTTTGGACGAACGTCCTTCTTCGCGGGTCGTTCCGTCGAGTTTCCATCATCGGGGAGAGCTGCGAGTGAGAATTAGAAACGGCAGCGGCTCCTTCAGACATCGTCGGAGCAATGCAGGAACCTCTAAAGAGCAGAACGTCGAAAATGTGCGTAATGACAGAAATGTCGTGGACGGATCTGGGGCGATCCGCAGCTCCTCGGAGGTACTTGTATCGATCCGATGTTCTGCGCATGGCGAAAAAATTCCTCTATATCAGAGATTCGAATCTTCTATTCAGGGATCATCCAGAAAAAAAGGGAAGAGATCGCTCGTTCGTCTGCCGTTTTCCACAAGCGGGAGAATGCTCCAGATGATACAATCTGTATAATTTGAAAAACGGCTTGTGTCTTTCCGATAATGGTATTCGCCATCAGTGTCTTCGACCGTCTACGTTCCGTCAAAGAAGTCATCGCGACTTCTGCCGAGCGGCTGCCATCTCTATCGTTTGTTTTGCACATGGAGTCACGCCCGCCTCGCCGGCAACTACGCGTGAAAAAAATACGTACAGAATTGTCGGGTGGAAATATCTCCGCCGTCGGCGCCGTCTACAAAAGGACGATGGAACATATTCTCCCACAACGCCCTCGTTTTCCGCCGACGACCCGGAGTCGCCGTCCTCATAGACGACGTCTCTCCTCCGAAATTAGCCCGTAAGACTTGTGTAACATCGTGACAAAATCATGGCTGCCTCAGCCGGCAGCGGAGGAATTCATAGAGGAAAAATGCCTTTTTAGCTTCTCCTCCCGCCGATTAACTGGGTCGAGCCAATCGTGAATCGTGCCCTCTTCTCATCGTCTGTCGATCATGAGAATCGGGCGCTCCAAGTCAGTGGTCTCCTCGCCACGGCCACCGTTTTCGCCCCGGCTTCGAGGTAGCCACCGCGCCATTAAAATGTATATTGCTTCTGATGACACGTTTTCGGAATGGGCCTTCGTATATTCGGGCCGGAGTCGGAATCTCGGATCTGATGGATCGAATTCCTCACAGCGTTCCATTCTGTGTCTGCTCCCCTGAGATTATTTTCCTTCGGAAGATCTGTCAGGGCATGATTCCAGGCAGAATAACTTTTGGGAGGAATTAATTTTCAATATTCAGTTCAGCTCTGGATCCCCGGAGAATTTCCAATCCGATTGTTCGAAGACGACGCCTCACGAGTCACGATGGTCAAGAGCAGCCGTGATCGGAACTCGTTCCTAGAGACGTGCCGCGTGCTGCCGGGGAATGTCAAGGCCGATCTTAATGCGGCTCCGATTATTGTTATTATATTCAAAAGCATCAATGGCCGCCGTTGGTTACGCCTTCGTAGCCTCTATGGAATGGAAAGACAAACAGAGCCGGCCTCATCAGAAAATATCAAAGCAGCGCCGGCGTCGAGAAGTTTGAGGCTTGGGACCCGGCCACCCGCCACAACGTCATCGCTGCGACGTCGTTGACAACATTGGCGACGGCAACAACGAAAACGATAATAATGAACGCAGTGACGTCGCCGACCATGACGGGAGCAGCATCTGATTCGGGAACGAACTAGATGCTGTCAGAATGTCGACAGAAAATTACGGTCAGCCCTGCGTCGTCCTCGGCGGTCGCGAGATCACCCGACCGAATGAGTGAGGAGATCCGGGCGCGTCTCCAGGACGTGCGTAAAAAGCGTCAACTCTGCTTAGCATATTTTCCGACATCGTCGCCTGTTTCGAGCCAGTGAGTCAGGCGTCTTAAAGTTCACGAGTTCCGCGGCGTATGCATCGGCGGCTGCGTGCGACGTCTCGCGGCGGGGTTACTTTGAGGCGTATGATATCAATGCGAAAAGAACGATGCCAGATGATGAATATCTCGGCGTTGCGACACTCCCTCAGGGAGAATCGATGAAGTCCTCGGAATCCAAGAGTTCCGCTCATCGACAACTTCTGCAAGCTCTTGCGCAAGTAGGAGGAAGTGTAGGGACGACGAACTGTCGCGTCGCTCATTGTTTTCGAAACAAACATCTGTACCGAGAGGGAATCGATCGATTTTCTGAAGAATACAAAGCCATCGATTGTAGGAAGTCCACCGACAACCGAAGAATGATGTCTCACTTGCCGCTTCGGGAGGACGGGCAACAATCGATCAAAGGATCAATTAGATTTCGCTCCATGGCGATTCTATTTTGTGATCGTTTACCAGCTCGCTTCTGCCAAGGTTCTGCGTTTGTGTCTTCTTTTGTTTTCCTTCAGGGAGCCGTTGTGAGCCAAGTGTTAAGTGCGAGTAATGGTGGTACGGGGGGATCAGAACGGTATCTGAAATACTGTTGCTGGGACCGAGACTGCACGATTCGGCTCGATGTGCGCTTGGATCTGTAGGAAGATATCTATTCGAAACCCCAAGAGGAACGGACTCTGCCTGACAGAGAAATACGAGCGTTCAATAAGCGAGCAATTTACCAAACGGGCTATTTACGCTAGTGGAAGAAGAGCCGTACATCAGTGTCTCAGTCGTTCATTAATCGGTGTCGCCGACATTTTCGGACGTTGCATTGAAAATCTGAGAGATAGCTCTATGAACACAGATGAGCGGTCCGAGCTCTGAGTTGGAAAATATTCCGAAAGTTTCAGGCAGAAAGTTCATTTTCGCCCTCCGATGGCTATTCGATCTGAAGGCTATGATTGGGCTGTCTGAGCTCAGATCCGGATTGGCTCACGCTGGAACGAGAGCTCCGTAGTCGCGAATTCGCTGATTCAGACGACGCAGTGCCGAAGTCTCGGGGAAAGACTTCGCTCCCCGAGAGATGCGTGCTCCCAACGCTTCTGAGCGATTTCAATCGATTGGAAATTCTTGAGTTCGGGTTGACCGATTTCTTTTCAATAGATTCTGTCAGGATCACAGCCGTTCGGTTCCGTCAACTGCAGTCATGGGCTCAGGCGCTCAAAGGTAATATTAGCGTATGAGCCAGCACGCTCACCGGCGCCGGTAAGGTTGACGACCTCGATCCCCTGGCCCGATCATTGCCCGCTATAATTGGTACTTATCGTCCACGATAGTCACCTCATCGTTGACTGGCGAGAAATCGGGGCGAGAAATCGATCTCTCGATCCAAAGACAGAGACGACACGACGGAGAGCCACCGACACTGCGGCCGCCGCCGTGGAACGATTCATGTGTGAACTCATCCTAATATGATTGTCCAGCTTCATGAGCCGCTAATGAATATTCGCGACATTTCCCCGCTTGGAGGAGCACGACGTTGAGAGGGATTCCGCATCCTTCACCCTGCCTCCGGGGATCATTATATATCTGTGTCTTTCTTGATCGCCATTCGTTCGGAAAGGTGCTCTTCCTCGTTCCCACGCATAAATTCGTTGGGCAATGGGATCTTGCGCAGAATCAAGAAAAAGTCTCTGCTGAGAAGCGCGTCTTGTGATCTACGGGACCTGCAAAGTGATATACAAATGTTTATTTCCTCTTGGTGCATCGAAGCTTGATTCCTCCACGTTTTCCATCCCGATAGGTAGAAATAAGCTTCAGATAAGGGCAAATAACCGATGGCACCGCTCTCCGAATACCATTTGAAGTGTCGTGAAGTAACATTCACGAACCTCGGAATTACAATACTGTTTTGAAATAAATCTCGTTGATCGAATCGACTCCCTGAAATATTCTCCCCCGTCGAGATCAAGGATCAGGCATGCCGATTCACGGATGTTCAACGCCGGTCATAGCTGCAAAGCAGAGGCTCTTTCGCTCTCGATCTCTCGTGGTGATATAATGTCATGCATTACGAATGGAGTTAAGGACTTTCAAACTGGTTCAATGGGAAACGAGCCCGAAAAAATCGAATCAAGAACGAATGTGTTTGTTGCTTCTCCACTGATATATGTAAGTCGTAACCGAAGTCGAGCGACCGACAGGCAGATGGCTGGCAATAAACATGCGACGGATTATCGTCCCGAAGAACATTTTTCTCTACATTTCTGCCCGATGACACGGATCGCTGCTGGAGGCTCGTATTAGGGTGAGCCGAATCGTTAAGAACCTTCTCCCATCTCGGTTTCGCTTGAACGTCGATATCGAAACTTCCCCCTACTAATGCTTCCGTTCTCCTAATCAGCGTGCTGCCTCTCCTAGTCAGCGGTCTCTTATTTTAATATTTCTCCCGGCTGAACGAGCGACCTCCTCTTGTCACTTTTTCCGTACCGAATTACCGTCGGCGTCGGTAGACCGACGAGTCTGGCGGAGTCCCGGAGGGAGCTCTTAGCGCGAAGGCTGGGTTCGCGGAATGCGAGTAGCATTTGGGCCGCTGATTGTGAGCCGTGTGACGAGTCAAAGAAAAAACAAATTGAGAGTGGGCTACTGATGAGGCTACATTTGACGCATTACGTGACTGCCCTGTAATGTCTTGATTATTGGCTCTACTGAAGTTGTATCGGATAGAAAATTAGTGGGGGGATCGAAAGTACCGTCAAGCGCCTCATCTGAGAAATTTCGACTAGGGACAGGGCCGATGGTCGAGCGAAGTACGGTCCGCTTGCTCCGTACGAAGCGAATCTGGGCAGGCTCAATCGGAAGTTCGAATTCGTTGAGCGTGGGAAATACTCGCCGAATGTCCCGCTCGGGTTAATAACCTGGGCCGTAAAACCCGCAGTGCCAAGGGAGAAAAAAATGATATATCCCATAATATTCTCGTCGAATCGAAAGACGATAATTAGTGAGTAGTGAAGTGAAGGGTTGGCAGTTGGGGGTGTTTACAGCCATCATTGCTTGATACCCGACTCTAACCCGACTTTTGGCGAAATATTAAAGACTACAGACTGCATTTTCATCATCATTCCTTATTTTGTCACTTGGCCCGCCCTCGATTCAACTCCCGAGGGTAGAGAACACTTTGAGCTCGTCGATAAAATTTCTCGTCGGAGGGGAAACCAGGCTTCAAGAAGAAAGTCCAGCGGACTCAGCCTGGGACATTGTCAACAATCTTGGTCGGTGATCGATTGATTTTACATTGAACGTCATCTGAATATCAATTATCAATTATTTCGAATATTATATTCCAAGTGAGAATCAACACATTTGTCTCTTCAATATCCGAAGCGATCGGTGTAACTTTGATTGCGTTTTGTAGCGTTTCGGTCCAGAGCGTCCAGTCCCCGACCCTGCTCTGACGACTCGTCACGAGGAGGATTGGGGTCCGGATATCTTGGTTGTTGAGTTTGTTTTGAACAATCAGGTAACAGACTAGAAGGCTTGATGTTGAACAATAAGGGGGCCGCCGGAGTTGGAAGATCTGTAAATGTGGAAATTCCGCTTTATCTCAACAGATCTGATCAATCCTTCCGGCGATTTACTAAAACGGTGAGCGGAGCCCAGGTGGAGAAAGAAATGGTTCGAAAAGCTCACCGAATGTCGATTTCCCCCAAGGACTGTACTGTGCTCGCTCTTCGTGCGAGAAAAGCGACGCGTAGGAAGGTTGACTAGATGAGACCGACGGTTCTGTGTCCTGAACGGACAGATTATGGAGGCTACTGAGAATCGTGCCGCTCAAGTCGTTGTAATTGGAACGAACCCTACTGCTTGTTGAGGCCGAGGAGAGGAAATCACCAGGAATTCCAGGCGGCGACGGCTCGTCGAACGACAGCAGCGAATGGACCTCAGAATCTCCGCCTCTGACGCGTTCCCTGACAGCGGGCTCTCGATAATCTCGTCTTTGACCGATCGCGCCGCTTGCGCCGCCCGCACTAGCAGCTGCATAGGAGGCTCTCGGAGCCTCTGTTGAGACCGATTTACCGGACGGGAAAGCACCCGCTCGAGATTGTACGGTCTCGCCGCCGCTTTGATAAGTTTGATGGAGCATTTGACTGGAAGTCGCCCCGGCCACACTTGTTGCATATTGGTTGTAAACATCCGATATCCCCAAGTATTGCGTATTCAATGATTGAGCACCGGTATGGGATGATATCACTGATGGGAAGAAAGATGACATTCCGGGAGGGGGGGAACAAGTCGAACAAGGAGAATGAGTAGTCTGTGTTGAAGTATTTCTCGTTGGAACCGTGCGCGTCGGAGCTATCTCCATGCCGTTCGGCTCCTTTACTAATTTTTGGTTCGCCTTTAGCTGCGTGACTTCGTTCTGCAGGGTCTGCATTTTTTTCGCCAGGAGCGAATTGCTTTTCTTATACCGCTCGGTTTCGGCGCGTTCCTCGCTAAGTTTGCCCTCGAGCTCCCTCAACTTGTAGTCTGTCTCATCGAACTTTTGCCACGACCGCTTGAGCCGCTCGCGCAATGAGTCTGTATCGGATTTGGCTTTCATCAGGTCTGATCTGCTTGACTCTAGCTCGGTGGCAAGTTCCTCCTTTTTCTGCTTTATCTTGTCACGGTCTGAGAGGAGCTCCTTTTTCACGTTATCGAAATTCCTTATCCTCTTCTCTTTCGCCGTCAGGTCCTTCTGTAGTTTAAGAATTTCTTCCTCCTGAGTAAAAGTTTTCACTCGGTGATCGTCGGCCAATTGTCGAAGATCCACGAGCTCCTTCTCTAGCGCCTCGACTCGGTGATCGGAAGCGCGCGCCCTCTCCACCACTAAGCACATTTCCCGCTTGTGCGTATCCAGGATTTCGTTGGTTTTCTCGCGGTGGGCGTCCATGGCCCCAACGAGTCCCTGGAAGAAAAGATACCTCGTCAATGATTTGGGAGGTGAAAGACCGCAGAGGGAGAGTAGAGAGAGAGAGAATTATCCAATCCGCGCACTCCTGAATCGATCGGTGACTGGACAAGCATCGAAGGAGATTTCACACCGGCGGGGACTGACCTTTTTGAGCTCGTTCACCATTTCGAGGACTTCGTTGACGAAATCCTTATACATCCTGCCATACTTGACGATAAACTTCCACAAATCGAGCGAGTTATGAGCTTTGTTTGCGAAAGCTTCCTGCAGCTCCATATCGTTCGGGAAAATTTCGGCCACTAGGTCTGTCAAGTCGTCCAATGATGTCACAGCACAACACTCCGCCTGAGCAAGGCAATGAGGCTGGATCTCCCCTTCCACTAGTTGTTGGGACCGAGCGGGAACTTTTGGGGTGCGGCTCTCGATATCCTCCACTAATCGTAATGGCTTCGAGATTGCGAGGTAGGTCGATGAGGATCGACCGCTCGAGCTGGCTGTATCCAGACCGAATCTGGAGCCAAGGATGTCCTCGATATTGAAGCCAGTGATCTCTTTCATTCTCTCTAAAACGGCGAACTCCAGCGCATCCTTCGGTACACAGGCTGCGCTCCCTGTCGCCGATCCGACCTCCGCGGCCGGTGCCGCCGCATCGATAATAGTTTCGTCGTCGTCGTCTTCGTTTTCATTTTCGTCATCGTCGTCGGCGATCGCCGCAGCGGCATTCTTCTTCTTCTTGTTCTTTTTCTTGTTGCGTTTCTTCTTCTTCTTTTTGCAAGCAGCTGCGCCATCGAGCTTCACCAATTCTTCGTACGTACATCCCGCGAACTGGAACACCTCGTCACAATCGCTGTCATCGATTCGTTTGGGCGTAGTGGTCATCAGAGTGATGTTGTCCACCGATGCGTCTTCTAGACGGAGCAGCCTCAAAGCTTTCGTCGTGGCCCCCACCACTCGGACGTAACCGACCTGGAGCTGCGGTGACGTCGGCGAGGGCGGTGGTGCGGAAGGTTCTGGCAGGGTCTCCTCGATCTTCGCACCATCGTCTCGTACCCTGGCAGGCGTTGTCAACACAACTTTAGGAATCGGAGGAGCCGACAGCATCTTGGACTCGGGACTGCTAGCCTCGATTTCGCTTAGCGATGGAGTTTCTGAAACGTCAGGCGTCGGAATACCTCTGACGTCAGACGACGATGTAGCCGCCGACAGCGTTGGCGAGCGTCGCGTCGGAGATCGTGTCGAACTAGCCAAGTTCGGAGAGGAACTTAGTTTGGTGGGCCTGGTCGCGCTCTCTTTGTCGCTGTTGACTTTGGTAGTTTTTTTCGGAAGCACAGCAGCCTCGTGACTCGGGTCGATTTTGATTTCTTTCACCTCAGCCAAATTCTTCAGCATCACAACCAGCTGTTCCCTCAGCTGTGGGTTCAACTTAACGTAATCTTGAATGAGCTTATCAACATCAGCCGCTTTCTTGCCACTCTTATCGGAAGATAGTAGGTAGTCTATGACGAAATCGATGAAATTCCAATCGAAGTTTTGCTTCTGTTGCTGATGGAAACAATCGTTGACAGCTTTGATATCGTTCAAGGAGCAAACTGTTCCGGCTGCAGAAGTTTCTGAGCCAGGGCTCATCGCTGAGCTGGAATAAACAGAACAAGGATACCTCAGCTATCTCGTCACCTTTCGTTAATTTGGGCAGGACTGAGCGATCATGACCGCATGGAGTTCTCATGAGGGCCCGGAGGTCGGCTAACGCTTTCCGGCGGGAAAATATCTCTTTGCCGAACGAAACCTCATTCGACAATCAATCATGACATATCCGGCTGAGTTTGCTCGCGAGAAGTCACAAGGCGAGATACCACGGGAGTCCTCTTCTCGAAATAGGGCGGAGCATGAGAAAAAGAGAGGAACTAACATTCTCAGGATCGGGACCGATCCTTCGGCCATCGCTTCGCACCAATAGTCAATAATATTTAACCACAACCACATTCTGCCGCTTGCCTCGGCGTCTGCCAGAGCGGACATAGAGCTTCGAAGCCCAATTCAGGCCGTAGGCTCGGAGAGAATGAACACAACCAAGAATCGTTGGCGTGCTGCCAGGTCTCGCTCAGCTGTAAGCAGCAAAGTCCGCTGTTAGGAGGGGCGGGCGCACTTTTTTAAGACGGTGCTCGATATGATCATGACCATAAAACCACGTCGACGTCAAAGCTCCTCGATAATACAGTCTCGATGGGGGAACTGTCGACGCCTAATTCCCATCAGCGTCGTCGAGCCTGGTACAGGCGGATGGAGATCGCCTCCCCGGAGCACCTCAGGCTCGCTCCGACGATTTCAGTCAAATACCGGGGAACCTTGGACACCGAAGACAGATTTCGAGATGGCCACCGAAAGGACCCCGTCTACATGTGAGCATCCGTCGCTCGTATGGCTTCCGCATGCCGTAATCTCCGTAAGCAGTGAGCGGCACCAAAGAATGGAGAATCCCGCCGGCCTGACTGGGCTAGTGCGCTGCGAACGAGTATTGGTTCCGATCGCGCAAGCTGAAACGGTCACACGTCCTTCACGAATCGTTGTTCGGAGCGGTCGTGAGAGGAGCACTCAAGATTGATTCGGAGATCTACGTAAGCTTTTTGGAGATTCACCGCGAGCTATCCTCTGGGATGATGGGTTCCGAAATCTTCCAGAGCGCGGATTCGTGACGCGGCGCCGGCGATCGAATTCCTCCCTATCCTCCCCAAGCTTCAATCGAAAACGACCGTGTTATCCCGGAAGTGTCACAAGGGATATGTTCGTGGTAATGAACGAAAATGAGATTTCTGAGATTATCCGATGCTGTGCAATCGGAAACGTTCTCCCACACACAAACTCAGCTCTGGCAGCTGCTGTGTATAAGTAGACGAAGTACTGAAAAAATCCTACCAGTTTTCTTTGACGGTCCTCGATACGGCACCCTGGCCAAATTTTCGCACGAGGGTCGAATAGAATTCATCCGATTCAGGGCCTGCAGGCATCGAAAACTTGATCACTGCACCTTGATCAGCCGCCGCCGGTAACTTTTTCGGAGCGCTCTCCGCATCCATGACTTTCGCCGGGGAAAGATGTTCCGATAGGGATTTATTTCTTCTTCCGAACGGGGAAAATCAACGGAGAAAAAAAAGAGAAAAGAAGTAAAGTTTCGATCGCCGATGCGACGACGACGGCACCATTCAGACTAGCACTCGTGTGGTGAGAAGAATATTGAGCCACTTTCAAAACAAACTCTCAGACCAGCGTGGCGCGCTTTTCAAAGATCCCGAAAAAGCGATCCCTAGCACGCGGACAAGGTGATAGCTATCTCGAATTGTGAGAGCGGACTCTGGCAACGAATTCGTTCCGCGGGGGGAACTTCGCGAAAACCGAGTTGGTCAAGTGAAATATCGCTCATCAACAATTGGCATTACTCCCGATGCATTCGCACGACGATCCGAGTGACGAAAAACTCGAAGATCTGCTCACCGAAACTCAGAGATTCGAGCTTTCCTTCGCGACTCTGACGCACCTACTGATACGGACGGGTTTGTTTTCGAGTCGGACCGAATAGGGAAATCCCTCCTCACCCTCGCAAGCGAAACGTATGGTCAATTGCGATGGACAACCACCTCGCATCCCTAGCGAAATCCCCAGTATCTGCATGCGCGCGCATCATGGGAGACGCGCACAATGCATATTCCCGCTCACTCAGCGAGCGGTTTCGCGCACGGAGTACGTGACGCTGATTCCGCCTCAGCGAACGCTGGTTACCTGCGAAAACCTCAGGTGCCTATCCAGGCCACCGCTCCGCGAGCTGGGTGATCCTCCGTTCCTCAGCGCTCGAGCTCCAGTCATTTCTATAAACGCGTCAGAGCTTCGGGGACTACTGCAATTTTCAGGGCACGACAAAAGTATATTCGAGATGAGAAGAAGGCATGTCCCGGAGAGGGGAACAAAAATATCGCCCAACGTGGGGCTCGAACCCACGACCCTGAGATTAAGAGTCTCATGCTCTACCGACTGAGCTAGCCGGGCGTGGAGAGGATGAGCGCCGTCGCTTGTTTTATGCAAGCTCTGAGCGAACTAAAGACGAAAGCCTAGTTGTACGAGGAAACTGTAATCCGCGTTCGAACGCTAGTTTGGGCGGGCTCAAATGTTCAGGTATGGTCTCCGTGGCCGCTCAGAAATACGGTTGGAGGAGCATATGCTCGGGGCGGTCGACGACCTTCACGACATTCGGCGTCGTATTGGCGGCAACGAAGAACGCGCCAGACGGTTCGCTATGATGACGTCATGTCGAATCCAGCTGGCAGCGCGTCCAATCATCCGTTATCGGTACGTAGACCGCCGTTAAGCGTCAGACCGGTCAGCGATCTGCCCTATATACCGTGGGGATGTAGCTCAGATGGTAGAGCGCTCGCTTAGCATGCGAGAGTACGGGGATCGATACCCCGCATCTCCAGTGTTCATTTTTCCTCCGCTTGGGCTGGACATCCCCCCTGACGTGAGGTTCTGACTCGGGAATTCTCGCCCTCCTCGACCATAACCACGACCATCCAATGACTCGAATGAGCCGACTTAGAAGTCGAGGCCGTAGACGAATACTCGACGCGTAGCTGACGACAGGCTACCCCTCCGAGAGCACCAGCAGCCGAGGATTCGGAATGGTTTTCCGGGGATTCCCGAACATAAGCGATCCTGATATTCCCCCCGAAGTCAGATTATATCAGTTTTTGAGTCGTGACGCTCGTCAAAACCAGGAGACTTGCGGATCATTCAGTAGGGACTCTGAAACTCAATCTGCATGAATGGTTTGGATCCGTTGCCCGTGTGAAAGGCCGTGAAACATTGACGCGCTGAGAGCGCGCAGTAGTGTCCGATCCCGATAGAATTCGACCGTCTGACGATGAGAGATGACGAGGGACGACACGAAAACGGCGAAAAAAGCTGGCCCACACAGGGATCGAACCTATGACCTTCGCGTTATTAGCACGACGCTCTAACCGACTGAGCTAGTGGGCCGATGAGCAGCGCGGGCCCTATCGTTGGGCACAAGCCTGCCGATACGAGCCCTTGCAACCGCAATCGCACAACCCGATGATCATAGTCTCAATGATAACCTGAATCTGCCAGGGCTCGACCTTGATCATGGCACTGCTGCCGGAGTCTCAAGGCGATCCTCAGCTCCCATGTTCTCTATGGGAAATCGTAACGAAATTCTGCGGGACACCACGGCTTCGGCCACGGGCCGCGACAGGACAGGAATCGAGCCTGGAGCATGATTATCGGCTCTGGTAAGGTCTCGACCGATTTGAATCCCCGAGGCTACCCCTGAATCCATGTTCAGGGAACGCACCGTAGCCGGTTCCATGGATGGGTTTGTCCCGACCAGGGTCAACACGTCGGAGCGCAAGCAGATCGATGCTTCAAACATCCGATATAACGAAGTTCCTTGAGAACTCTCATGATTCATGATAATTCCTTGATTGACATGTCGCCAAAGCACGATGATGCAGATGAGGATGAATCGTCGTCAGGCAGTCGATCCTCTAGGAATCGCGGACCGGAGATACGACTCAGGGCTGAGGATGAGGCCTCCGCTACGAGGACGAAACGGACGTCTCTGCGGAGGAGGAGAGCTTCGCGCAGCCGACTCCGGGTATGTTGGCATTGCTCCGGAATGGAAGTTCTCTTCGACTTCGATTCTGGGCATCGGTATCCAATTTGATAAGTTGTCTCGGGTAATCGAGGGAGTCGCTCTTATCATCGATATTCTGTCCAGGCGGAGGGAATGAAGAAACCTGGACCGTGTCTCACAGCTATAGGCAAGTCCCACGTCTATTAGAACTGGGCTGCGGATGAATAGAATTGGGGTTATAGATTATCTCGTCCACAGGATGCATGAGCCTGATGTTCGGACTGATGAGTACAACCATAGCACTTTTCGCTCTGATCAAATTCGACTTAATTTTCGTGGGGGTTTTGAACAAACACCTGGCTTTGTCCCCCGAGTCGCCGAACTTTCACTATTGGACCGACATGGAGGACCATTACGATGTGCGGCTAGCTTGGTATTTCTTCAATCTGACTAATCCGAGGGAGTTCAAGAGCGGCGAGCCTCCCGTGCTTAAGGAAGTCGGGCCTTTCTGGTATTAGTAAGTACCTCAGCGAGACGACCGCGCTATTTCCCAGATTCCGTCGGTTCGTCATCCATTGTCTCGACTCCTCACGAACTCCCACTTTTCGCAGTGTGTCCGTCGTGAGAGACGATATGCAATTCCACGCGAATCACACCGTTACCTTTCGTGAGACTCACCTCTTTGAGTTCGATGAAGAGAACGTTTTGAGCGAGGAAACCCCCATAACGACAGTGAACGTCCCACTCCTCGTGAGTGAGATTTTCCCTCGGGATTTTTTGGGCTCAACTCCGATTGCATGCACACCTCTTCGAATTACAGATCTATCTCTACAGAGTGAGGGCGGAGAAAAAAGACGGTAACAAGGCTGTGAAAGCGATATTGGAGGAATTCCCCGAGACCGAATCCGTTGTTCTCGTTCGGAAAGTGAGGGATCTCACTTATGGAGGTACAGACAGTCTACTCATGAAGGCGATAAGTGAAGAGATTCAGGGCGATTCGCTCCGGAAGATCTTGGACGAACGAAGTACGGGAAAGTTCAGCTTCGCGATTCAGGTAAGAAAGACATCCGCCATGATCGCAAACGTCTTGAAAGGCGCGGCTCCAGTAGAAAACTGCTCGATGGGGGGTAGGATCTCGGTGCTTCCGACAGAAACTCAAAGCTAAGAGATGATATTTTCCCAGAGGAATATGACCGAGTCGATTGTGATCAACATGTATACTGGAATAGGCGATTTCCGTCAGAGGAACCGCGTACATTCCATTGACGGCCAACAGTGAGTACCCAGACCCAAGCAGCGGCTTAGAAATCTTCCACCCTCCATGTTACTGAACGGGCCTTCGACTGGCCTTTCATGAGAGCTCAGGATCTGAAACGTCTCGTAGCAGACGGGGATCCTGTGGTCTGTGTTATACGACTCCTCATACCATTCTCCTTCAGTGTGCTGAAAGTCTGGCCCATAAAGCACGAGGAATGCAATTCAGTCGACGGGTCTTGTGAGTGGCACAAAATTTCCCCAATCAACGATGGAGAGAATTAAAAGTCATTATATGGGAATGGTCTGTTGACGGAGGCCGTGCGAACAGTAGGATTCTTCAAGCCGACCGGGAGCAAGACTTCCGAGTTCGTGGTCTACATGCCGGAATTCTGTCGGAAATTCAAATTCCGCGAATCGAAGAAAACCTCATGGAGGAGTCACGAGGTAGAGAGGTTCTATCTCGCTCGGGACAACTTCTTCGACCATCGCATCGACCCAAAGAAAGCCTGCTACAACGGAGGCTTCGATGGACCGAAATCAGGTGCTATACTCTTCCCTCTTCGGGAGATTAATTCAAGAATTCGGAGTCGGGAGCAGCAGCAAGCTTGCAGACAGTAGCAAGCCTCGGAGCGTTTGATCTCGTTCCGTCTTTTCTCCGCTTCCAATCATGAATCACTCAAAGAGTCTTCACGGTAGGTTCCACCGGGGTATGGCCTTGCAGGAAAGGCTCCACCGTAATGATATCTCTGCCTCATTTCCTCTACCGGGACCAGCTGGAAGAAGTCCAGGTCAAGGGACTCACTCCGAGGCAGGATCAACATGAATATACTATGGATATTGACCCGGTCAGTGATGCGCGTTATCGATAGACCGAGTTTTCTGAATCATTGAAGTCACCGAGTTGAGGCTCCGCTCCAGAACCCGAAATACTACTTGCAGTTTTCCGACTTTGATGTCCTCGCGAGTAATACTTCCACCGAATTGCAGTTGACCGGCCTTGTGGTATCGCTCTCGGGGAGACTACAATCGAATGTGCCCGTCGTCAGATCCAATTTCGTGTACGTTCACTCAAGACCCATCGACGCTCACAGTCATCGTACCATCCATATCCCGGCGGAAAGTCGTTCGCGGATTTCATTAAGACTGGAGCCTCTCATGCATACCTATACTGGACTCGATGTCCGACGTCGGCGTCGTTCGAGACTTCGTCGCACGGATACGATGAAGATTTCCGACTCCATTGCAGGGAAGCAGCGGCCCATTTGAATCCCGTCATGTATCCGATATTTTGGCAAGAATACGTGAGTAGACCTAGTCAGACAGAGGACCGCGTTTTCGCAATGGAATGTCCCTCCTCGTGTAACAATGAATTTGCTGTTTCAGCGGATTGAGGCGGATTACGAAATCAGGGATATGTTGAGACAGATGTCCGGCGCCCCCTATTATCTTCAGCTCTTTTTTATGGCCATAGCAACTATCGGCTCCATTCTGACAATTTTCGGACTCTTCCTCTGGTGCCAGTGAGTACATCCGCTGCGGTCGGATTTCAGGTCCTCCTCCCTCATTCGGGAGTACGCATCGATGTAATGAGTGTCGCATTCCAGTCCGGACGATGTCGATCGATCAAGGAGTCGATATCGCAGCTCGAGCTTCTGATCGTTTGCCCGAATATCGATTCTGTAAACCTACTTATTTGTACAGCATACAAGAAGCCCTTCGAACTGTTTCATATCGCGTCATCATTCATGCTGAGCTCCGGTTTTTCGATTCGCTCTTCCTGGAGACGATTGATTTCGGGGTTGAGGGCTTATTCTTCGCACTTTTTGCGGAGACAGATGTCGTAGGTATCGCTCGTCGAGTCTAGAATCGCAGTCGATTCTCGATTCGAAGCTTTCGTCTCGATTGGTTGAATGAAAAAATCAGAAACGGGTATGATTCCTCTTCACAATTCACCACATCCCGCGCGGCTCTCCGAGCCGAGCCCTCGCTATTGGTTGAGCGAGGGGAAGGAGTGTCCTAACCGGTTACCCTAGTGTCCTAAATTCCGCTCTCCGCACGGCGCGCTACCAGGGAGGAATTTCGCTTCACGAGTCGGTTCTCGAGTGCAGTTCATCATGCTGCCGGAGGAGTCTATTCGACTCTCTTCGCTGACCTGTCGGTGGGGTTGCCCTCCCGAATCAAAGACTCCCGTGTGACCTGAGACTGAACACTCGAGCTGGGGAATTCTCGCTCTCGAAGTTTCGTCAGGAACGATGACACCAGTCTTATCAGGATCGACACAGCGAATGCTAGCAGCTCAACCCATACCATGCACGCACTCCACAACTTGAACCATTCCCTGCGAAGGGAAGTTCGAGACTTGAATCCGTGATTCTACACCCAGCAAGGCTATCGGATCACAATTTCACTTTCCTCATGGGAATTGGGTAATCTGGATTGATCTTAGGAGTTCTGAAACACTGAACAATCCCGAATATTGAGAACCTCATGCTGGTCTCCTCGGGCCGAGTACCGACTTTCGGACAATGCTTTTCATATTCCTTCTCGAATGCAGCGAATACGATAGAATGTTGCATCGAAGTTGAGCTCTCGAGGGAGAATATCAGACTGGCGGTGACGGCGACGACGAGACCGGCCAACGCTCCGCATACGCTGGCCTGGAATTCATTGAGTTGCATGTTTGCCGTTTATTTCAACCTCCGCACCACATCCTATGTCCACTCATCGAATTGATTTCGAGAAAAGCCGCGGGAAGCCCGCATTTAGGTGGATACGTGGCTCAACACTGCCAGAGAATAAGCTTCGCGGACCTTCAAAAAACATCGAGAATTGAATAGACCAATGGTGAGGAAGGATATGATAGGACCACCGACGCACGCAGTCAGGCTGAGGAGGATAGGTGGAAGAATTTTCACCAAGTACGTGAACGAAGCTAAGGCCGATGAGATGAGTAAGGGTAGCAGGCCTAGAAAGAACTTGGTCGGGAATATACAATTTCATCAGAAGAAAACGAAGCGACAGCCCTTATGATCTTCCAGACTCCCGAACTGATCCTTAGCAGCACCTATGTATTTGGCAACGCTCAAATGAAAGCCTCCATTAGCCCCCGGCTCTAGTTTCGGGTCCGCGAAGTCCTGGTACAGCACTGAACCGTCTCCATTGCACAATGATGCTGCGCATCTGCAGGGAAAAGTACGCCAGTTAGCTCCTGGGATGAGCGGGGTACTCCTTGTCTCCCGCGCTACTTCTGCCGAAGCGCACGCAGGCCATGGCATCCCGAGTTCCGTGAAACGACTACGACCGGATAATGCCGGAGATTCTGGAGAGTTCCAAAGCTTCGGAGATCACTGAAGTACTTGCCCGACATCGATGCTGAACAGCATACCGGTGAGGAGTCCAGGCACTCCCGGAATATGTCCAATTGCTCGTTTCACGAAGAAATACATGTATCACCTAAAAAAAACTCCAATCATCAGTCAATGAACATTCATGATGCTACCCATCGTTACGAATGATTTGCAGTGAGGGGGAAATTACCTGATCAGACGACGCATCCGCCCGATGGATCTCGAACAAGTGCTGTCTCGCGTGCGCGCCCTTCAGAGAGGAGCCCACGAAGCTGCCGATCATCATGAAGCAGGATATTATTATGGAAGAAAGGTCCATGTCGAGTCGCTTCGGTCCGGTTCCTCGCAGCAGCAGAGCGCTGCGCGAAATTTTGATGAGAAACAAAGTGCAGCATCCAATGTGCGCTCCACGCCACCAAGGAAGCTGAGGAGGTTCAGCCGCTGGAAATTTTCGACTATTCATCGTTTGAATGAAAGATGATTGGACTATTTCCAAAGCATAGAATCCCGGTCTATCGTATTCAGGCGGAGGGTCATGTGTTGTTGAAGAAAGTAATTTCAATTTCGACACGATACTATTCACTTGATTATTGGTGTTTTCGCTCAAGGCATCTGCGGCATTATTGGCTTCGAAGAGAACGGTGAGAAGAGCGATGAGAACGAATACTACTTGGAAATAATTCGTCCACTCCAGTCCTCTGACTCCGCCCTGCGAGAATGCAGACCTCAAGAGCGACGAGAAAACTTCACATCCGAGGATGGATGTAACAGGTCCCCGCTGGAGTCCATGAAAAGCTGTGGAAAGTCTCACCTGGAAGCTGGCACAAATCCCATTAACCCAGCCTGTCCCCGGAGAATTTTGATGAGGGGAGAACTCTATATTTTCCTGATCCGGATGTCCCACGGAGAGCTCCCGCAAGTTACTCTCATCTGCCTACGGGCTGCCAGAGCACGGGTTCTCATCCGCACGGAAGGTGTCAATTATTGGGGGTATTTCGGAAACCTTTCTAAATCGAGATCTCCGGCGGTAACGATCGTGAATAACTTCGCAACGCGCAGATTGGCTTTATTTAACCCCGATACATGACACCTCTAGTCTTGAAATTCTATTTCCGAAAGAATCCTGGGAACTTAAATCGAGTCTCAAATCGACATCTAATGAGGGGTCGCCATCCAAGCTCCGCAAATTATGTTACTCCAAATCATCCGGGTATGGAGCGATAAAGCGGATCTGCCCTCAGAAGCGCCAAGCTAGTAGGTACTGAGCCCACATCTTCCGCAGGTATCTCCATGGTAGTTTCGGATTTCTCAGGGACAAGGTTGAGGAAATCTAGTAATTTCGATCCGCTTCCGGCTGTCCGGACACTGGGGTCGAGATCGCCGATTAGAGAGCTCCAGCGACGTGGCTACCCAGCAGAATGTGGACGGGCCGGATATCGAACCCCTCACAAGGTTTCGGTGTCAAAGGAAGGAAGCGGCCGAGTTATCCGTTTCATGACTTGGGCTAAGAATTCACTTCACAGAGGAATCTGATGCGCATGCGACTGTCCTTGGCTGCTCATCCGGAGGGATTCCTTTGAGGGAAGGTCGCATGTGTTCAACTAACCGCGTTAATGCTGATCGAATTCTCGCAGACATCATAGACAATGGGGGTGAACAATATAATTGTGAAAATCCCTGCGATCAGGACCCCGGAAGCCGATTCCCGATGTACGATTTCGAGTCCAGGGAGGAACGCCCAAGTTACAGCGAGAATCCCGTGAGGTGCCGCCTGGATCGCGATCGAATCGCAGACTGGGATCATCTGCGAGGAAAATCTATGCTCGACGCTTCTGGAATCGGGCTTGAGGCGAGACGCGTGGGAAAGGCACGGCTCGCAAGAAGTCCCGTCGTGGATGACGAAAGTGATTCACTCACCGAAGTATTCCGATCTCCAGCAAGAGAAGTTCTCGGCGGAGAATGAACTTTGGAGAAACCCTCGATTATACCGAGCTCCACTACAAGCAAGCTCACGCAAAATAATGTTGCCGTCTACAGCCTATCGAAGCTACCTCGATGAACGGTCTCATTTTTCATTCTGCAAGATGCGAGACCGACCTATTGCACGCGAACTCTCCAAGAATGAAAGTTGACCTGATTCGGCGACGAACAATCCTCGAATTTACGCGTCTGGCAGCTTTTCTGATTCACGAATCACGGAGGCACGGATGAATCTTTGAATAATGCTCCACACAGCTCATGCGCTCAAGAACGAGCAGTGCATCGATGTGCAGGGCTGATGACCGCCTTCCCGCAGACAATATCCATCATTTTTTCGGAAGCTCGTGGTTGGCCGGCGGCCTGCAAGGGTCCTTAGAGCTAGGAAGTTATCATTTAATTTTCGACTCGGCTGAAGATGGGAGTGGGGCGGTGGATGGCCTCGAGGATCTCATGGTGAGGATTGGAGGGCGCGATTTTCCGAGGGCCTGACATAACTCGCTCAGATTCGCTCATGCTTAGGAAGTAGCTCGCGGTTCCAGCTTCTATCCTGTTAAGTCTTCAGCCTCGTTGCCCAAATGTGGTTAGTTGAACCCACAGTGGTGGCTCGCACATGGAGCTGCATCTCGTTCTCATTTCCGGAGACCCGAGGAGAGTGTTGAGTCGAAAGCTTCGATCTGCATGTACTCTGCGTGTACAGTCCTCGCAGATGCGCTTCGCGGATCATGGCAAGTACATATGTTCAATGTCGCAAATGGTTCATAATAAGCTTGCGCTTCTGTTGACAAACGAAACACGCGCGCAGGGACAAGATCGCCGTGGAAGTCTCCCTCGAGAATCTCAGACTCGCTCCGATTCCGAGGAGCCCAGGACAACTCAGCAAACGAGTGCAAGTTGCGGAGTACCCGAATGAATGTGTGTGTGTTTCCTGAGGGTAAGTTCGAATAGCTCATTTGGGGAGAGTTTCATCATCGGGATCCGCTCCTGGCAGGGAGCGTGGGCTTCATTCTCTCCATCTCAATCGAGTTGAGTTCAGGAGTTCAGACAGGATGATTTCTGGCTTCCAGCAGGCCGTCCCTGGGAGAGAAGCGAGACGTTCCAAGCAGGAGGAGGGATATATCCGTCAGCCATACTCCGTCAAGAGTTCAAGGCTGTCCTGGGGGAATTATACGTCGCTGGAGAGCCACAGGAAGCCACCATGGATGGACTTCCTCTCGAGGTCAGCGTGATGGATTTCCGAGATTGTCGGAAGACTCCGAAGGACCGGACATGCATTCGACTTCTATCCAAGTTGCATATGTGATTCTTGAATTCGAACGAGAGATGCCCTCTTCCGCGGTTCTCCCACGCTCTCTGCGTCAGGGTGCCCTATTACTCAGACCTACGTTTCAATATCTCCGCAGCTTCTCGAGCTTATATTTCTGAAGCTGCCTACCGCGGATCGTCTTTCTTGTGCTCGGGCATGTCGTCAGTGGGCGCAGGTTTTGTGCTCGTCAGCGTTGCTCATGGACGTCCGATTCGTCGTTCGGGGTCCGTGTTCGAAAGCAAGGACCACTATTCTCATGGGAAGTAACCGCGAATACTCAAACTTCAGAATTGTCAGAGGTATGATCATCAAACCGATGAGTACACTGGAGGAGCTTTCTTATGCTCGAGAGGGCTTCCTTCGATTCCACACGCGTATTTCTTTCTCTCTGCAGCGAACCTCAACACGTTCAATCGATCGCTTTGGACGAAAATCGGAGGAAATATACGAGATCTGCATTTGATCAGATGCGAATGGTCGATTCGGAGTCTGGCTTCCATTCTTCGGCAGTGCCCGAAACTGGAATCCTTGACACTCACAGGTGAGAATTGTCATTAGTGCACCACCAAACTCCCTCCAATAGACCAATATTCCGGGAGGCGAAGACCCCAGAATTCAGTCTCTTGACCCAAGTCCTCGAACATTCCAAAGAATTCCTCGTTCCAGCCGGAGCTCCATTGTGCACTCTCCCCGTCTTGCACAAGCCCCCAAAAAGGATCCGTCTCGACAAGGTCCGCACGTCGGTGTTGAGCGTGAGGACTTTGATCATTGAAGACTCCGAAGAGCTCTTCCTCTCAGAAGACACCCTCGACCATCTGCTCGAATTGATGCCGAACCTTACTTCTTTATCGATGCGATCGAGCTTCGAGGGAGACGCTGACTTCAAGAACGCATTCCCAAGTTTAATGAAGTCGAGGCACAGGTTCACTGAACTAGACATCGATTTCGACGACATCGACAGCGAGCACGTGATCCGTCTCATGGAGAAGTATTCGGAAAGTCTCCGAAAACTGTCCTTGAGGAGCTGCTGTTACCTCACCGTTGAGGCATATGCGGCAATCAGCCGTTGCTCGAATTTGCGTTCCTTGCTGCTGAACGAGGCGAAATGGCTCGACGACCGGCAGGCGAGGATCCTTCTCGATAGCAGCCCTGAGCTGGAATCTTTGAGCATCAGGGTCGGCGCGCTCAGGAATGAAACGACTTCCGCGATCTTGGGGTTGAAGAAACTTCGCCGTCTCATTCTGAAGTTCACTTTCATTGTCGACCCTGGCTTCCTCAGTTGCTTGAAAAGTCTCTCCTCGCTCGAACATCTCGAACTGGATTTCATCGAGGACGGTCCGGAACTTTTCCGGACTATGGCCTGTCTTAAGAACCTTCGTACTTTAATTCTAGCAGACTGCGAAATCACTTCCGATTGTGTGGAGGTTATCGTGGAGAATTTCAAAAAAATTGAGACGCTCGAGCTCAACTGCATTACACTGAATGAATTGGACGGGACGAAATTCCGTCTTCTTAAAAACCTCAGAAGCCTAAGTCTCGATCAGGCTCTATGGCTGACGGACTCCGCCTTCGAAAGTGGAATTGGACCCTCGGATTTGGAAAGTCTTGCCCTGAGCAGTTGTCCTCTGACTGATGTCGGACTCCTGAGCATAGCGACCAATCACGGTCGTTTGGAGAAGCTCGAACTTTCGGCCTGCAGAAACATCTCAGACGCTGGCGTCGCTTCCCTCCTCAGCCGTGAGCCCTTCCTCCGGAGCCTGTCGTTGGCATCGTGTTGGGGCCTGTCGGACAAGATACTCAGATTCATCAGGGACCGATGTTTTCGTCTCGATCTCTTAGAGCTTCAATTGTATCAGATGACGCGCTCTGCCGTGGCTCTTTTTGTGAAGCGCAGACCTTCGGTCGAAATTCAGGAATATTGGTGAAGGACGAGCCGACCGCGTCTCTCGTTTAGTCGGCCTAGTTGTCGTGCCGATAAAGGTACTTGCCATGTGACAGCCGAATACTTTCGCACACGTGAGCGGAAATGCTCTCAAGTGCAGAAGTCGTTGTACTTGGAGTAGGTGGTTGAGTAGAGGATCCTATTCGATAAAGGTAGTTTGATCCTTCCCGAATCCCGCGTGTCCCAAGGACCTTCCCGAATGACGCAGCTTACTCGCCGGTCGAATAGAAACGCGGAAAGTATCGAGAGCAAGTTTTGAAAAGGAGGAGGATCGACGTCGTAAACGGAAGAATTCGGTCAAGTTCTGACTTGAGGTCAGTAGGTAGAGATGCAGGGGACATAGAGTGGAAGAAATCGTCCTGAACTCTACTCTCATTTGTGTCAAGAGAGTCTCGGAAGGACAAAGACGATAGGTAGTTGGAGTCAAAATCCGCAGGGTTTTCCGATAGGGAAAATCAGCTCCCAGGAATTCCCCGTGGATTCACGCTGCGGAATGCATTTGACGAAAGGGAAATCGATTCTTAAAATAAATACAGAGAGCATACGCTGCCAGGGAATCTCTTCCCGTGCGGATCTCGAGGTTACACCATTTCCCGCAACGGCTGCATAGGAACGTCCTCCGAGGTGCAACCCTCCGGGGCGTTCGCTTAGTCGCAAATTCCCTTATTGGAGAAAGACGGTTCGACCGTGCTCATTCGGCCAACATCAGCGATATTCCGAATGCCCGAAGTTTGCCTTGGTGGACGTGCACGCAATGTTTCCGAGCATAGCACGCTGAGTTGAGGGATTCGATTATCATCTGGGCTGTTGCGATCGATTCGCAGAGCTCGTCAAAAAGTGGTCTTCCAAGCGCTGAGAAGTGTGGTGGCGAAGCCGTGAGTGATAGATCTTTCCTTCTTCCACCTCGACTGGGGAGGAAGACGCTGGGGCCTCCGTTCGGCATAATGATAAGGGAACCATCGACGCAACATCGCCCATTTCAGTCTTGTAGTCATAATGGTGGGCACTTCTTTAAAGACCAGCGTTGGAACTCAGTTCTCGTCCGGTCGGAGGCGCGATCTTGTCGTTAATCAAACACGAAGGAGCGTGTACGCGAATTTTGCAGGTACCCTGCTTGAATTGTTATCGGAGACGCTGAAGACAAAGGACCACCACGGAAGACGTCCGAAAGTGTCTGCATAGTATCGAGGAGCGAAGAACTTTGACTTCAACCGAAAATGGAAGAGCTTCCGTTCGAGGTTCGTGTGTGATCCGTTCTTCCCTCGCAGAGAGGATGGACGCCGAGAGCCCTGGTGACTCTCAATGCGATATCGATTCCTTATCGTAGACGCACTCTGAAAATCTAGAGCCACGACTCTAAGCGGAGTTTTGATCGCTAGTTACTTGAGATGATCTTGAGCCGCTTGGATTTGTATGATCGCCTCTCATGTGCCCAATTGTGTCGGAAACTCCAATTGGCAGCGACTGCACCGAGACTTATGCAGAATGTACGGGCGGTCATTCACGCCTCTAGACTGCGAGAGGCCGTAGCTAGAATGACGAGGGGCGAGCGCGTTTACAGGGCGATCGAATTCCGCGAGGGTAAGAAACGATTAGCTTTTCCTCAAGAGAGATTCACAAGCCGCCCCTAGAAGAGGTCGTGCGTCGAGATCAAGACCATAACTCTTTTCAAGTCAACATGGCCGATTTACCCTTTGGGTTCTGGAAGAAGGTCGGCCCAGGACTCCGACACCTGAAGCTGACCCGCTGCCGTTGGTCGAACCAGCTCCTCTACCTCATACTCCGACGGTGCACCAGCCTCGAGACTCTCCTACTGATAGGTGAGCTCTCGCGGGCCTCTGGCCTTCGACAGGCAAATCCGGCAGGCGACCTGGACGACTTCGGCATGCTTCTTGACTGACACAAAGTCTCTTTCCAGGATGTCCGTTCGCTACCGAAGCCGACAAAAGAGCTTCCGAAGACTTATGCTATGAGGAACCTCTTGAACCCTCGCCCAGTTTGCTCACTCTCCGTATAGCGGAGAGCTGCGAATTGTCTTGGGTGCCAAAAACAGTCTCAATGCTTCTGGCATTGCTGCCCAGCCTGACGTTTTTCTCTTTGACAAGTCGAAGTATGACCCTTGAGGAGTTCGAAGAAACAATGGATACGTTTTTAGCGGCAAAGCAAATTCTGACAACTTTTGAGCTCGATTCTCGGTCGCATCTCCACGACGAAATCGTGACGGCGCTCATCGAGAAGTATTCGGAAAAGCTCAGAAAACTGATCCTTAAACACTGTTCGGAGCTCACGGAGGGTGTCTTCTCCGCGTTGTGCAACTGCGTGGAATTGCAGAGTCTCTCTTTGAAGAACGCGAGGCTTTTCACCGAGCTCCATTTGCGGAGACTCCTTCTCAACTTGCCGCACCTCGAAGAGCTTACTTTAATCAACCCCGGAGATCTGGCGAGACCCGTCTTGAATCGTCTCTGTGAATGGACCAAGCTCAAGTGTCTGACCCTTTGTCACCGTTTGCCGGACAGAGCGTGGGACAGGCTGCGCGTCGGACAGTTCAGCGGGCTTCAGCATTTGGAGTTGACGCGGGTCGACGGTACGCTTCAATATTTCTCGAGCATTCGCTTCCTCGAGAATCTTCGGAGCTTGAGCCTGGTTGACCCTGCTCCGTTCAACACCAGCCAACTCACTTTAATCACTCGGAACCTCAAGAAGCTAGAGAGGCTCTGTCTGAAAGGCTGTGCCGAGCTCACTGAAGCAGATGGATCCGAGTTTTGTGAGCTTAGAAATCTCAGGAGCTTGTCGCTGACGGCGGTTTCGCACGTTTCGACGCGGACTTTCCGAAGATACAAGACGATCGACGCGCTGAAGGAAATCGCGGTGGACGACTCCTCAATCGACGATGCGACGCTCAAGGAAATCGCGATTCATAATCCCCGTTTGACAAGTTTGAAACTCCGACGCTGTCCAGGTATCACAACGAGAGGGCTAAGACGACTCCTCCTCAGGGAGCCCGCTCTCCGATCACTCCATCTCCGAGAATGCCGTTCGTTGACGTCCGCGATTCTCACACGAATCGCACGCGTCTGTCGCCAACTGGACTACTTAGATTTACGACATTGTGCCTGTATCGATCAGTACGACATTGAATGTTTTCACAGCCTGAGGCCTGAAGTTGGCTTACATTATTGATCGATGTCAGAGTTTCGGCATTTCTTGCGCGAGATGACTGCTCCAGGAGATCACCCGCCTTGGCGATCGATCACAGAGAATTATTGATTTCCTCAGCCCGGTCGTTCCGAAACGAGGTCGAGAGATGTTGGAAACAAGAAAGCATGTCATAGATCCTTTCCCCGCATCGACCTCCTGCGAATGATGAAGGCTTTGGGGTGACGCGAATCCCTAATGTATTTGTGTATTGAGTATTGACTTATCGTAATGAATAAATGACGAGGATTTAGTGTCTCGTGGCGCGTTTCCCCATCTTCCGGCGAGAGGCTCAACTCTATTATCGTGGAGCTTCTCCAATACTCCTCTTGAGGATGTGCTTCTGCATTAATTCTCGCCACGGTTGACTTCCTAACGCTGACCGAGGGCATTTCCGATGCGAACAAAAACACTCAAAAGTCGATGGATGTACCGGATATATGTACTTCCGAAAGAAAATCCCGCGAAACACAAGAATCGTATCCTCTTCATGAGATAGCTCTCTCGGAGTCTACGAAATGCCGACCTATTCGTGAGGCCACTCAGCAGAGACCCCTGACTAAGCGGAGTCTCATCGTAGAAACAGGCCTTTGAAATATCCGCAATTCTCCTCGAGATTCGTGGATCCCAGATGTCCAGAACACATGTTATCTATTTTATAGGTGTCAATATAATGATACGATATTCACACTTTACACATGTGTACCTGGATATACGTATAGATGAACATGCTATATTTATGCCGATCAGCGACACCAGCCGGCAGAGGCCGCGAGCATCCCGAAAATCTCGCGTACCGGATCCTGATGAGTTGGGAGTTGGGAGGCCCCCTAAACGAATTCCGGCGATAGTGATGACTGATGACTGAGAACGCATACCACCTGTGACGTGGCCACCTCGTCGTGGATCGCTGCGCTCGTTTACCTGGGAGGAAGCGCATGCTGGTGCCGAGGATGTGTGCGGAGGGTCGGCTGATTATTATTCATAACCTCGCGATGGAGCATTATGATAGAGTATCACCCGAAACGATTGGGAACCTTGGGAGAATGTTTATGGCTCTCGACTGTGACTTAGCTCTTATGACCCCTCATTATCCGCCTAATATTTCTAATGGGTTTCTATAGATGTATAATGTGACGGCGGAATGCTTCTGATGCATTACGAGCTCGCGGCTTCTCGCATGTCTCCGAAGTCGATTTAATCAGACAAGGGTGCTGAATCCTCCCCGATTCTACCAATGATCCAGCTTCTGCTCCTAGAATTCGCAATATCGACACACAGCGGAAAGTTCGCAGCCTCGCCAGAGACATCCGCATGGAATGGATTCAAAACCTATTAGGCGTCTCCATCGGAATTTCGAAGCTCACATACCTGGCAACTCTTTTTCCACTCATCTCATTCGATCTGCTTTATGTGCTCTGAAGGATTCATCCTCCTGGTACTCTGGCTACAATAATTTTCCTCTCGTCTCCGGTCTCGCGATCCTTCCGTGTACGTTGCCTTCCCCGTCCAGAAAATGGAGAGAGAAGCCCAAAACCATAGGCTTACGCAGCAGTTCTACTGGGGCGACCAGATCTGGTCCTCGCATTCAGGGGCCTCACGCGGTCCATGGATCTTTGCACGATTATCAGAGGAAAAGGCCATACCGAGACTAACGAGAGACTCGAGCCATTCGGAGTTTCCGAGCTGAATATACATGTGTGCTCGTCTTCGCGGCTCGTTCCCGCGCATCCTCTATACTTGGTAGAACAAGGGAGCTCTAGAAATCCGCGCGACCATCGAGGCCCCGGAGCAGACTCCATCAAGACAAGAATGCTTATCTAAGACTATCGCCGAATCAGGTATCTCGGACGATCACCCGCTGTTTCGAATCCGTGTCCGATATCGCTTTGTTGACGTCGCATCCACGCACGTGCCAGACGCCTCCGTATGAAGTTTTCCGGGGGAGAACAGCTCAGGGAAACCACCTTGTTCGACGGCTGTTTGACTACGCGAGAGGGAGAAGCATCCTGACGGGAAGCTCGAAGCTCAGTGAGGATTTGAGCAGAGAACGTCAGCTTAGGACTTAGACGACCTGGATTTTGTGCTCGGGAGGCTTTTGGCGACACACCAAGTGAGTTCTATTGCTTCTCCCTCACGCAGGTCTCGGAGTATACTGAAATTCTATCCTAGTTCCAACCAGTTTGGTGCATCTCCTCCTAGGCACAATGCGTTCGAGGATGTTTTTTAGATCGCAGCGCTGATCGAGGCCTATTAAGATTCGCCATTCCGCCGTCCCAATCAGTTCATGAGCTTCGTAGAGTCTCTGCGGGGATCCCAGAAGGATGGGGCGCAAGGGAGCGCTCGATCGGTATACTCGGAGGCCGGCGGCCGGCTCTTTTCCGTGAGCTCCATTCTCCCTGATTGTCTCCGTCAATCTAGATGGAGCTGCAATTTATCCCGAGGAATACCGCACTGGATCGGCTTCGCTGAAGTCATCCAGCGTCACGCTCCCCCATGATGGACTCGAGAAAATCAGCCTCGACCGGGAAACTCCACAAGAATTCGCCACCGGCCGATGAGCTCGCTCCGGTCCCTCGAGCTCCTGTTCTCGGCAGAATGATCGTTCCTGCACTCGAGAGCGTGACGAAATGCAGCGTGACGTCAAACCTCGAGCAAGTTCTCGTCCCTTTAGCCAGTTTCCAAGCCGGGGGCCAGTGACCAGACCAGGCAGCAATGCAATCTCTTCTGTTCTGAATTGAGGAACGTCTCTGCTCTCAGCTCCTGGGCCCTGGGCTACCGCCCACGTATGTCTTGATTGAAAATGGGATGGGTCTTCACCCAGGGGGTTCTCTTCGCTATCGGATGCTCGCGAGCTTCCATGAATCAGAAGCTCAAGTCAGGCTCCCACTTCAGGAGGGGATCATCATCAATGGGCCTCCTACCTGATGCCATGACGCGAGCAGTTCTCCTCCGTGCATCAAGGTTCTCCGTCCTCAACGCTCTGCAACGGAATTCCTCCAGCACAGGTCTCGGGATGACCTTTGACGGTTGGGTTCCCAGACGCGTTTTAGGACGTGTGGGCTCAAAAGCAACTTTTCATGCGGAGGGACACGGAGCGGGCTGCGAACAAAAGTCTGAGATTTCAGAGCGGAGTTCAGCGGGGCGGAGCAGCTGAACGATTACAGCCTTTCTCGGGGACACCGGCAGGTCAATACGGATATTTTCGAGCTCTCATGACATCATGCCCAGCATGACACATGAGCAGGGAAGCCTCATAGTCGGACCGGACTTCGGAGTCGGAGTCCTCGTCGCATACTGTAAACATTGCAATCACCGTACGGGTACCCTGTCCCTTTACTAGTCGGTACAACCTCGAATGAGGGGGGAGGTTTTCGAATAGCGCGCCCTCAGGCACCGTCCTCTCTCTCAGGCCCGAAACAACCGACCCCAAACATTCAGCTCGACAACACGCTCTCTAGCCTTTCGCTGCCAAGGATCTTCCCCGAAAACCAGGCTATTAGCCCGCCGCCTGGTGAAATCCGTCTGAAACTTCCGAATATTAGGCGAGGAGATCGCGCCAAAGTGCTACTCGATGATTCACTGAATCTTCTGAAAAGTGCCATTACTTCATTGACTCAATACCAAGAAATCGCGGTTGTTGTTGAAATGTTGCGGTAAGCGTGAACGAGGCATGAACTTCTTGCGGGGGAAATTTTCAGCGTATAGAGAAGTCATGCAAGAACGTGTTGGGAAACCTGACCTCACAGATTTCGGCCTAGCGGTCTGTTAACATGCAGAGATTTTCGATTTCAATCGCGTTCCGCCAGGTTTCGACAAGAAGTCTGCCTGGATCTAAGATCGGAACGAAGGGGATGCCCTGGGACGCCAGTTAGGTCACAAGTGCTTGGTGACGAATCGGAGTAACTCGCGAGCGTTACGGAGTGTAGTCTGGGGAATGACTACGGACTGAGACTGGAGCTTCGTCTCGAATGGAGATACTGGTTATATTGGTGGGACAGTAGCTCGTCCATCAGGCGCATGAGGAGCTCGCTCGATCCCTCAGAAGCGTATTGTATTTCTGAGAGTGGAGAGTTCCGGACGAAGCATTACGCCCTTCCGTACAGTCAGCTCGCGGAACTTCGTTGTGATGGGACGATCGTTTTAGATTGCTCCAATAACCGACAGATCTTTGCGAAGTTTTTCCGAAGGCCGGCAGCCTCCCGAAAAGCTACCTGCGCCGTTCCCCCCGAAATTTCATTCGTGACCACGGGTGTCACAACTCACAACCCCTCAATTCGAGGATGACTCAAATTATAGGTTCTGGTTCATCTTTCGAAAAACGTTCAACCTGGCTACCTCGCAAGACGCAACGATCAGAACGAACAATCTGGTCGCTCCTTCGGGGACTGAGAGACTTATGGAACACGAGCGCTCTAAGGTCGAACTGGTAGAACTTTTTTGACTCCAGCTCAGCATCCTTGATTTTCGGCGATCCCTAGAATTACGCCGGATGCTCTAAATGATACTCTCAAACGAAACTGACAAATCGTCGCGTCGGTGAATCGGGCACTTCCTCTTGGAAGCCTCCCCTCGAATTGGTGAGATGTGACTCGACAAGCACCTTCCTCATGAAATACTCTGGATTCCCGAAACATGCTGATTCCGAGCACCAATCATTCCAATTTCGAGATACGCCTCTCAAGGTCGGTGATTCTCTCCCATGGAGAAGCATTGCAGGCTAGAGATCACGCGAGAGAATGCTGCGTCTCCTATCGGGAGCTCGCTCTAAGACTCCTCTCTTACTGAGGAGTCACTACGAGAAAAGGATCACAACATTGGAAAATTTGTACCTCGGGAGTTCCCCAGTATATCATACAAAAAAGCCACACACACCCAATCTCCCAATCGGACCGAGACGTTCCATAATCATCCACGACTCGGAGATATCAGCTCGAAGACGCTCAACCTGCCGTCCGGTTGTGTCACCACAGAGACCTGGGAGCTCCGCACGTGACGCAGCGAAGACCGTTGCTGATATATGTACATCCGTTTGTGTTTCGATTGGGAGCGCGGATCTGACGCTTAGCTGGGCAACTCTTGGAAATGGAAATCGTCGAGCATTATCCGAAGTTTGAGCTCGAACGGTAATAGATTATTCGAGTTTCCCATCCGATTCGCTCCTCGTTCTTTACGAAACATGCCCCTGGCGCCGGCGCCGGTTCACAAGCCTCCCGAGAGCCGAGACAGGGCCCTCGGGATTGAGTGCGTAATCGATACACAAACAAGCGCTTGTCTACAGTTTCGTTTGTTTTGCTCGATCGCGGAATCGTCTCGCCGGTTCAGATCTTCGGTGATCTTGTCTACGTCGAAATATCAGTATATCTTGTCCATCTCATTATCTAATCGTTCTTGCGCTCCTCTCTCACCTTATCAATGCTTGTGACCACTTTTTACAGGCGGCTGCATACTCCTCCAAAGTGATCCCCGTCTTCGTCCAAACCAGTCCTCCTCAACGGTAAGAGCCTCTCCGACTCTTTTCCCGAAATTCGAGTCCAGATCCGTGGGGGATACCGGAATCTTCAACCCAAGTAGCGTCGAGTCGAAGCTCGGATTCAACCGACCGAGGCCGTCGCAGAATTCTTCGTCGGAGATGGTTCTCGCGATAAGCCCTAATTTTGCTGATCTCTTGAACTCGATATCGTATAAAATCCGCTGGTCGTCAAAGGCTCGAGTGATGCTGCCGCTATCGTTCCCAATCCAGCCACGCTGAGGCCCCGAGAGTATAAGCGTATATAGAGAGTTTTCTTCGATTACTCCCGTTCCGAGACCATTCTCCTCGATTTCCAGATAGGAAATGTCCGCGTCCAAGCACGTTATCAACAGTGATGACGGCTACAGTGCCGCTCAGCTCATCGGCATGGGAGACGGCCTGACCTACAATGATTTCTTAATTCTACCTGGTTACATTCACATGTCGGCTGATGATGTTCAGCTATCGTCGAAGTTGACTAAGAAGATCAAGCTCAATGCTCCTCTCGTCTCCTCACCGATGGACACCGTCACCGAGGCCAACATGGCAATCGCAATGGCACTTCAAGGGGGCATTGGCATCATCCATCACAACTGTACACCGGAATTCCAAGCCGATGAAGTTGAGAAAGTGAAAAAATACAAGCATGGATTCATCCATGATCCCAAGTGTCTCGGACCTGAAAACTGCGTGACCGACGTCCTCGAAATCAAGGCCAAGTACGGATTCGCTGGTGTACCAATCACCGACACCGGCCGAGTTGGAGGGAAGCTTTTGGGCATGGTCACCTCAAGAGACATTGATTTCCTGCCCAACGGTGAGCTCAACGCGAAGTTGAGAGAAGTCATGACACCCTTGGACGATTTAATCACTGCGCCAAACACTATCACCTTGCAAAATGCGAATGAGATCCTTCGAAAAAGCAAGAAAGGAAAATTGCCTATCGTAAACCAGAGGGGCGAACTCGTTTCATTGATGGCCAGGACTGATTTGAAGAAGAACCGTGACTTCCCTCTGGCCTCCAAAGACGATAACAAGCAGCTGCTGGTAGGCGCTGCAATCTCCACTCGGGAAGAGGATAAGCATCGTCTGAAATTGTTGGTCGCGGCCGGAGTCGATGTCATTGTGTTGGACTCGTCTCAGGGCAATTCCATCTACCAAGTCGAAATGATCAAATTCATCAAGAGCAACTACCCCAAAGTCGAGGTCATCGCTGGGAACGTTGTGACGTCCGAACAAGCCAAAAACCTCATCTCGGCAGGCTGTGACGGACTCAGAGTCGGAATGGGATCGGGCTCGATTTGCATTACCCAGGAAGTGATGGCGTGCGGGAGGCCTCAGGCGACTGCTGTCTACAGGTGAATTCCGGAGTCAATCTTGAATCCTCGTACAAGATAGGGATATGGGCCATCACGAGCACTCCCCATCGCTCATGTTCGGGATGCAGTTCGATGTGGTTCCTCTAATGTTTGCAGAGTTTCTGAGTACGCTCGGCGCTTCGACGTACCGTGCATCGCTGATGGCGGGATCAGTTCCGTGGGACATATCATTAAAGCCATCTCAATGGGCGCCTCCTGCGTCATGATGGGTTCGATGCTGGCCGGAACCACCGAATCTCCGGGAGAATATTTCTACTCTGACGGTGTTCGACTCAAGAAATACCGTGGAATGGGATCTCTCGATGCCATGGATAGTGGAAAAGGCTCACTGTCGAGGTGCGTTATTCTCTTCAGAAATGGAATTCCCCGAGCCGCCCCGTATTGGCTGGAGAGTGAAGCGAGCTTTCGGGACAGCTGTCAGGCTCGACACGGCCATGATTATGATCATTTCATTCACCTCTTGAACGTTGCAGGTATCACCAAAGTCAAAAGGATAAGATTAAGGTTGCTCAAGGAGTAACAGGCACCATCGTTGATAAAGGCTCCATCCACACATATGTACCTTATCTCACCAGTGGTCTCAAGCTGGGCTGCCAGGATATCGGAGTCGGGTGAGTGATCTCCTATTTTTGCCAGAAGAATCGAATGTCGATAAGACATTCAAGCTGTCCATCAACGTTCACCCACAGATCGAAAGAATGTTGGGGCGAAGTTCAACAATATTCAGGAATCTTTCCTTTTTCCTTCAGTTCCGTGATGGCTCTCCGAGAGCAAATGTTCTCGGGAAACGTCAAATTCGAGAAGCGAACTGTCTCTGCTCAGCAAGAAGGTGGCGTCCATGGGCTCTTCTCCTATGAGAAGAAGCTGTTCTAGGATGCATCAATTATGAGATGGATTCGAGACGCCCGGTTCATATATAAGATTTACGATCAGCTGACGAGTCACAGGTTCCATGTACAAACCAGTCATTTTTTAATTTACATTCCCCCTTCCCGCACGAGCTATGACGATGATGTATGTGAGCGGTTCGGGCACTCGATGTCGACCTTGAACGAATAAAATACCTCATCTGATTTCATCTGACCTACATTCTAATCTCATGGTCCCATCTGTCAGGATCCGTTCATGTTCGGAATTTGGATGACAACTAGGAAATCAGAGCGCGTCGGGAATCGTGTATCTTTCTTTGGATCCCACCGTTCACCGTTCCCGAGAGAGAACAGGCCAGAATTGTCGTCTCTGCAGCGAGAAATCGAGTTTCATACACTTTCTATGAGTGGTACTCTCATGAGAAGGGCTATAGTTCTCATGAAAGTGCAATCGAGGAGCCGGGGAGTCATGATTCATACCATCATACCTCCCCCCTGAACATAAGCATTTTCACCATGGATAAATTGAATCTAGGATCACGTTGTGTAAGTGCATCATTCGGGGATGTCCTCCTGTGATCCCGTTCTACACATCTCCCCGGACAGGAACATTTTTCTCCATGACGGCTCTATATGAGCGAGTATGGGGAAGAGAGGAAAAAATATCCGACGCTCCTGTCGGCACAATTTCTTAGCGCTCCTTACATCGGGCGAGCGAAAGACGAGCTGAGCACACGTGGTAAAACCTCTTGGGCTTCATCGAGACGGCACCGCCTCAAGGGACGCATGAGATCCCAAAGCCAGATTTGTGGAGCCCGATCGGCCGGTGGACGAACTCTGACGGAAACCTCGACAGGAGGCTGTGGCGAATATCCCGCTGCTCGGGAGGCCTCCTTCTGATCTCGCAGAAAACCAGGATCGTCGGGAATAAAATTCCTCCTACGTTTTCCAGCAGCTTCGGGTTTGAGACTCGCAGCGTAATTTCAATTTGTTTCCTTTCGAGGAGGTATATGTACCCTTCCCTGCCCGTCCGTTCGTTCGGCCCGTCGCCATTCAAGGGTGCGACAGACTATGCGCCTGGGAGGTTGGCCTGGAGCTCTCGACTCTCTGCGCGAATCAGCCGCGGTGACTCCTGATGAGGTCATTGATTCCCCTTGACTGCGTTCACCTAAAAATCGTAGAATGGGTACCGAAAAGTCTCTAGGAGCTCCGGAGTCGCGCAGCAAAGAGCTTCCAGCAGGACTCAAGGGATCGCTGTCAGCCTTCTGGACGTCTCGCGGTGTTCTGTTCTCCTCGGAAGTTGGATCATGCGCCCACGAAGAGCTGGAGGAATTGAAGTCCGAATATTGGGGCCGCAGAACTTCCCGCACGGCTCAGGGAACGATGCAGAGATGAGATGCAGGGAACGATGAAGGATTGTATTACATTTTACGGCTAGAATCAAGATCATGAGGCAATACCTCACAGGTAGAAGCGCCTCATAGGTACCCTTCCTCCTCATCGTAAAACAGATCGAGAGCGCCTCGTCAGAGACGATAAGGAGCAGATGTTCCAAAACAAATCGAAGGCGGCGCGCAGATTCCTCCGTAAAATCATTTTTGTTGAGATGAGCCTTATTTTCAAAGTACGCAGTTCCAACAGCTTCTCGCTCGAGAAGGCGAGGTCGATCATAGCGATCTCCCACGGCGAAAATCTGATGGATTCCGGCTCCGCCGGCCATCAATGGATAATCTCGATTTTGTGCCGTCATGGCTCGACAGGACGCCAAAGAGTCGCTTGGGCATCAGTGATTGCGTCATGAAGGAGCTCGTGTCATGAAACACATGTGACGACGTGCTCTCTTTTTCTGAATTTTAGAGACCTGATGTCACTCTTTAGTTCAATCAAGTTGTAAAGCATTATAAAAAGTGCATTATATAGCACGACGAGACAGCTACCCTAAGCCATAATGGCGAACGATTCCTGACCGTCGCTCGTTCGAATCTATTGCGAATATGGGAAAGCCCAAGAAGCCCGAAACGATCGATGATCTCTACGGAGTCATTACGAGATGGCACCTTCCGGTGAGTTTTCGAGGATTTTCTGCTCCGAATCCTACGGAGAGCCGAAGGGGGCGAACGTGAATAGCTCGTCCTCGGTGTCACTCTTATTCGCATTATGCGCACTGTCATTGGAGATATCCGTCTTGTGTTTGTTCGGGAGATTCCGGAGCGGGAGTGTTCATTGCAAGCGGAAACTCGGACCAACCCCTCTTATACACAGGTGTTCTTATTTGCTGTAATCCGGGGAATCCCAACGACAATTAATGTGATGGCGATGGTGTTTGTAGCCCCTCATCAAAATTATACGTGCAAGACTCCTCCTGGATGGGTTGCCGTCGAAGGTCAGTGCTCAGTCACTCCTCTGAATGGGTCTGATCCGAAGGAGATCGTTCCCTGCATGGAGTGGAACTACGATCATTCAGTCTACGCAGGAACGACTATCGTCGAAGAGGTAAGAGGATTCCCGCCTCACTGTAGATATACATGGAACCAATTCGAAGGAATCGACCATTCAGAAAGCTTCAATGATGGTCAACGATCGGGTTCTGCGACAGGCTATAATCTTTTCGCAGTGGGACCTGGTTTGCGATAGGCGATGGCTCATCTCCACGTCCCAAAGTGTTTTCCTTTTTGGCGTCATGGTCGGTACCATCCTATTTTCACATATCGCCGATTGGTAAGCCGATCCATGAGTCACGAACCGAGTCATGGAAACTCGAGCTGTAGCTCCACAAATGAGTCAAGTGGAGCGCTCTGATCTGATACGACGAGACCAATTTTTTCCGCAGGTTCGGTCGGAAACGGTCGTGTCTTATATCTCTCATTTGGTCAAGTGTGACAGGAGTTCTGATGGCATTCGCTCCCTCGATCGTTTGGTACAATTTCTTTCGCTTCCTCACGGCGGTCGGAAGCAGCGGCTACTCGGATTCCGCTCACGTGCTCAGTAAGTCTCCGTCCTGTAGCGGCATAACCCCAAACTTGGAATACGATGAAGGGCGTTAGCCTGCAAGCAAAGTGCCGATGTGTTAGATGGGTCCCAGCCGTAGGGTAGGGGCGAGCCCTCGTCCCCTGGTGAGCTTTCCCAGTCAGAGGAGACAATCTGATGGTGCAAATCGTTCCGGAACCCCACAATCAGGCCCGAGGAATACAGAGGGGAAGAGCCCTCGCGCCCCCTCCCCAAGCAGCAGATCGAAAAAAGTCAACGCAGGACGATCACACAAGATTCGTGAGACAAGTTATCTGCAAACACCCGCTGTCGAACTGCTCCCGATAACACGGCAAGAAACTGAAATCCGGAAGATCGCCTCCTTGGTTCCGCATGGACGCCCCCGAGGGATTCGGAGAAAATACAAAAACAGAACTCTAGAGACAAAGCATGCATCCGTGTGCCCGAAGTTAGATAATTCAGAATATTTTCAACTTTTTGTCTCTTTTTCATCTCTTTACCTTTCCTCAGTCTTGGAATCAGTGGCTCCGAACATGCGCTACTTCTTGACGCTGACCGTGGGCATAGGTTGGTCTATCGGAATGCTCTGCGTGCCCCTCCAAGCGTACCTGCTACCAGACTGGAACCTGATGCACCTTGTCACCCCTGTGCCAATCTTCTTTTTGTTCATGCTTTGGTTGTGAGTATCCTCATTCGGGTTCCGAACCGGATCAGTATCATTGAGCCAAGTATACTATCATGCTTGAGGAAGACGAATCGATGATCTCTGCCCTGGAACGTATTTTTCGTCTTTCCTAAATTAAGCTGCCTCGACGAGTCTGCACGATGGCTAATGGGCGCTGGTCGCTATGCCGAAGCTCGAGAGGTACTTGTTCGCCTGGCGAAATTCCGAGGGGACGTCCCAGAGAGTCGGATCGATGAAATGATTGAAGTCATCAAAAAGAAGGATTCCGAGGTAACCGTGCGCCCGTGAGGATTTTAATTCTCACAACAGATATTCGCTTGATTACCGGCAACGTAGCATGACAAATGTCTCGATTTCAGTGTGAGCTCATGACAAAACCAACCATGGCCGATCTCTTCTCCAAACGATACCGGAAATCTTCCATGATATTTTGTCTACTGATGTGAGTCATGGAGATGAGCGGCTCTGACCCAACATGCCTCATGTGCCCTTATGGTTCCGCTTACATGCCGGAATTTCTGAGCTCGGCCACCGAGTTTGACTAGAAAATCAATAACTATGATTAAAGTTCCTGAATCGTTCCCTTAAGGATGACAAGTTACACGCTCTGGTATCACGTGACCGTTTCAACCGCTGGAGTCGGGGCTAACCCCTACATAAGTTTTGCCGCCGCTGCGTTCTTCGAGCTACCGGGGAAAGCGGTCAATGTCCTTTTCATACGATTCGTCCGACGCAGGAAAGCAACAATATTTGCTCTTGTAGTCGCCGCTGCGGCCGTGACCGCCTACTCCCTTGCGCCGGACGGTGAGACGGCCTCTCCGCGCTGTACTTTTCGCGTATCCGACCTTCAGCCATGTTATAACTCGACCTGCTCTGTCATTATTAGTCTTTCCTTTGGAAGCGAACTCCGAAACGCAACTCTTCCGCAGATCTTGCGTGGCTGAAACTGGCTTGTCTGATCACCTGCAAGATGTGTACAGGCGCTCAAGGCGCTGTGCAAAGAGTTCAAATTAGCGAAATCTACCCGAGTATCGTGAGAGCCATGAGCACTGGTTTCTTCGTCACATTCGGGAGCTTCGCAGGTGCTTTCGCACCGTTCTTCGATGACCTCGTGAGTTTGCAATTCAAAGGCATTAACGAGAGCGTGGCCGCGGATTGCGCGATTTCCTCGACCTAGGGAGTCGATCCGATCGGGAGCATACTTAGATAGCTTATCAGCTAAGTACTCGAATTTACAGGCTTATCTAACGTACCCGTGGGTTCCAATGGCGTTTATCGCGGTTATGTGTATTGTGAGCTGCTTTGCGCAACTCGGATTGCGCGAAACCTTTGAGGTTGTTCTCACCGACGGCATGCATAAGGAGGTCCAGAAGAAGGCACCGTAAGAGCAAATTTCCTTGCCTTGAGCCAAACGTCTGTTTTGTTTTGGAGAATCGATCGCTAGTCTGTCTCGTATTCGCAGTCGGTCTCCTGCGCTGTTTGGAAAACTCAATTACCTTGTGTCCAACGTATATTTTCCAGAATAATTAAACAGGGCGAAATCAACCAGACGTTCAAGCAAGGAGTCTGAATAGGGGACGTCCCCTCGCGCGGACGCACTTGAAGGATACAAGGGCGCTTTTCTGGAATCGGATCCAGATAATATCCTCCTGAATTTGTCAGATCGGAGTGGCTGTGATCGGGAGTGCCAATCGTCATCCAGCAGTGAACGACAGCAGAGGCGCCTCCTTAAGTCTGCGCGAAGTTCTCCCACCACAGAAACTTCGTTCTAATTTGTATACAAATATGTACTTAGTCTTGCCAGTCGATCGTTCGAAGTCGGTCGGCCATGTGTGTGATAAATGATAAACGCAGGATATGCGTTAGGGAAGGTCTCCGAGCAGCTGGTAATAAAGACAGCCAGTGTCACGAATGCCGCGATCGGTTCCTAGAACTTGCCGTGTTCTTTGTACGTGGGAGACTTACTGAAATCCTCTCCTTGCTTTCCCTCGAGGCAGGCATCGGATATCCAGCGAAGGCTGCGAGCTCCAAAACCGCCGACCGACGCGCTCTACTCGTTATTCCGACAGACAACCTTACCTTCCGATCACCGTGCTGATGAAGGCGTCCGAGATGAAGGTACCATTGCGTCATGACTCATGACTCTCGGAGGCTCGACGGGGACATGTTCGACATAGCTGAGGGAAATGACGCGATATATTTCTTCAGAGATAGGCTAAACCGAACCGGAAAGTTGGAGAAATCCGATATGTCTCTTCGATCTTAACGAATGCAACCGTCCGACTCGAAAGAAGGACGGCCTGGAGGGGGAAGTAGGTGAGACGCCATGGTTCTCCCCTCTTCGAAGCCGAAGAGCGAAGAGGAGGCTGCCTCTGAAGCGCGCGAGTCGAGCTCGGAGCTCAATTCGCATAAAAATGGTCGAAACGCTTAGATCACCTGAAACGATCTACTTGATGTGATAACCAGATGGCACATTCCGGTGAGTTAGCAGGCCTATGATCACGGCGAAAAATTCGCTTAAGCGGAAACACCGGCATTCCACGCTCAGATGTGTTCACTGCGATGATCGCGCACAATCTCCCTATATCTGTGAGAGCCCGTACCCTCTCAGAGTGTTCGAGCACGCGTTTCAGAATTCGTGTGGCCTTGGGGTCTTTGGCGGAACGCCACGGTCTTATCGGGACTGATACGGCGAGTTTGACAGATGTCAGATTCGTGATGCTCTGAGATATGCGATAAAACTGAACTAGGGAAATATCGAGGAGATCTTCTGACCTAGCAGGGGTTCCAGAGCTTTCGCCATCGTACAGCGATCGGAGATAGTTCCAAATAGAAACGAAAAGTAGCGCAGAGCCGTTGTGCTTCCGGGTGTAGGATTCCTCTTCCTTGTATGATCTCGAATTCGCGCAGTCTGGTTCGTGGAAGTCCAAAGACTTCGCTCGAATCCGACCGGGGACTCATTATTGTGTCATGGAACTTTTTGATCGTCGGCGGCGCTCGAAACCCGATTCGATATAGAATGTCGGGGGCGAATATATGTACGGATAGCTGTATACAATGCTAGATGGAATTTTTTTCAAGCGCTCGATTTTCTTCAAGTGAAGTCATATTTCTTCGCCTCCAATTCGAAGGCGGATGATTACAAACGCGCGTTCACAAAGGCGCGGTACGAGGAAATAAAAATTCAAATCTACCTGCTGCAATTATTCGACCAAGGTTCCTCTCACTCTGTGGCCGACGAATATCCGCTCGGCCATGGGAGACGCGAAGCTTAACTTTTAACGAGGTCGGAATCCTCGTCATGATTATGACTGATTGCTACCGTGAGGATGTGATTTGTCTTGCTTAAACCCAAAAAGTCAGAGTTTGCCGAACTCGACGCCGCTTAAAATGAAAATTCGAAAATACTCCATCTCGCAAGGAAGTTCGAGAATCGCACTCGGACGGCTCATCAGTATCCGAACTTTTTCCCCATTCCTAGAAGCTGGAGGGCCCTAGCCAATACATGATGAACACAGAGCTCTGGCTCTCCCGTGTCCTGGAGTGTTGGGCTTGGTTCCCCGCTTAATGGGCAGGGGAGCGCCCGTTCGCCGGTGTAATGCCTGATGCCTAATGATGACATTCTATGCCGATGGAACGAGATTCTGTTCGATCTCGCTAATCACTCCTATTCTCCGGCAGATTTTCATTTTCGCTTTCATTCGAGGGATTCCAAGCTCAGCGAACATCATGTACCTGGTCTTCTTGACGCCGAAGCAAAAATTCACGTGTGTCACGCCATCGGGATGGACAGCTACCAATGACCAGTGTTTCATGAGACCGAGCGGAACGATCAACGGCACTTTGATTGGTGGGGTATTGCCTTGCTCGCAATGGACGTACGATCGTTCTATTTACGCTGGAATCACGATGGTCGAGCAGGTAACATGAAACCCCAGATAGGAACGCTGCTACGCCGTTGGACGTCGCTCCCCTCCCCCTCTGTCTCCATTAGAGGGGGGAAAGAGGAGCGGGTGTATTCTCAGATTCTGTGCTCAGATATTTAAAACCGGAGTCTTACATTCGTAGTCTGGAGCTATGAGAAGATTACCCTTCCACTGGAATCTAGTATGCTCCCAGAGGTGGATGGTGTCGACGACGCAGAGTGTCTATTGGATTGGGGTAGTGTGCGGGAACTTCATATTCGCGCACGTTGGAGACTGGTGAGCACTGGCCGAGAAGGTATTCGCCTCGAGAGCTTCGCTGAGCCATATAATGGGGTATGGGTATCGCTTGGAAAAGAGGAAACTCAATCTCACACTGCGGGATATCCGCAAGAGCACTTTTGGAATTCCCGTGAATTTTTTCCAGGTATGGGAGGAAACGATCGACTATGATCGCCTTGATCTGGTCTGCCGTGACCGGGACTTTGATGGCCTTCGCCGCCTCGATCGTCTACTATAGCTTCTTCCGGTTTCTCACCGCTGTTGGAACCACTGGATACTACGAAGCGTGCCTCCTCCTCGGTGAGTGAGAGATCCCGAGTCCTCGTCGACTTGGAAAATTTTCCGCATGGAAAATTGATTTTTTCTCTTCTGTGAGAGCTCTCACTGAATATCCGCAGTCATTGAGGCTCTCTCACCGGCGAAACGATACATAGTCACGCTCACGATTGGTCTCGGCCACTCGTGTGGTATGGTACTGGTCCCGGTGACGGCCCATCTACTCACGGACTGGAACTTGGTCCATTTGGCCCCGCCTGTCATTGTTGCGATTCTCCTCATGATTTGGACGTAAGTGTGATTTCAGTTCGATTTCGTAGCGATAACGGCATCGAATCCGAGTGCTCTGGGCGAGTGGTCGTGGAAACTCCGCCGTTCTTTTCTACTTTTCCCTTCTTTTCTCGCACCTGATCTTCGTTCTTAATCTGGATACGGATCTCGCTGAGAATGGTGTGCTATTCTATGCGGCGATTTGCAGCCCCCTAGACGAATCAGCGCGGTGGCTGCTCGGTGCTGGACGATTCGAAGAGGCTCACAGAGTCTTGCTGCGCGTTGCATCATTGCGACATTGACGAGCAACGCGTCGATGAAATTCTCCAAGTGATCCGGAAGGAGTCCGAAGGGGTGCGTATCCGTGTCAAAGAAAGCGCTAACCCACGATAGTAGGTATCCGATATGGTTCTCGCGGAGGTTTCTGCCTAGATAAGGCGAAACCTTCGATGAGGCGCGATGTTGAGGCTTGTGTCTACGGCGAATTTTCAGACCGGGCCCAAAACCAAGCCCACGTAGAGCGATCTATTTTCTGATGACATCCGGAAACAGAATTCTTCTGCTATGTCATGTGGGTCCGATGCGGTGATGCCCTCGATTTCAATGCAATTTTTTTTCTTGATTTGCCGGCTGATCCCGATCTGGAATCTCGTCCATAATGCGCTTTTTATGACTTCTCAGGGTTGTCAGTGGCCTGCTGTGGTACCACAGCAGCGTCTCTACAGCGGGGGTCAGCGACCATCCCTTTCGAGGTTTCGCTCTCGCTGCCCTATTTGAATCGCCTGCCAAATTGCTGAACGTCCTCTTCATCAAATAAGTGGACCGGAGAAAAGGAACGATAGCAGCCTGCATCCTAGCCTCGCTTGGCATTCTCGTCTACAGTCTGGTCCCGGAAGGTTTGTTCTGATGCTATAGCCTGCCATAGTCTGTCTCTCAGATCGAGCCCGTCGTAGGACTCGGTCACATTGCTGGCCTGGGAGTGGGGAGCTCCTAGACAATGAAGAAGATTCGATTCCCGCAGGAAGTTTTGCCCTTCGCTTGAGTAGCTTGATAGTCTGCGAAATTTCCGTCGGAGTTCAGGGCTCTATCCAAAGAGTCCAGATCTGCGAATCGTATCCGAGTATTCTGCGATCGCTTAGCAACGGAATCATAGTCACGGCATGCTATTTTGCACTGGTTTTCGCACCTTGCCTCGACGACATCGTGAGTATGAGATTGTTGATTGTTGACCGTCCCGACGTGAAATCAATGTCCCAAACCCGATCGGATGAACCTCTTTTTTTATCTTATCTCCTTCTCTGACAGGGTCGCCTCAAGTTCTCGTGGGTGCCGATGGCTTCGATCGGAGTTCTGTGCATGCTGTGCTATGTGGCTCAGCTCCATCTCCGGGAAACGTTCGTGGCTACTCTCACGGAGGGAATAAGAGCCTCGGAGTTCGAAATAAAAACACGGTGTGCATGAATGATCTCCGGCGATCTCTGCCCGATTCTCGAGGAGTGCGGACGATTAATCCAATTCTCAAGACCAGTCCCGGACCTGTCTCGATTCTAGGGTAAATGAAGAGATCACAATCAGACGTGGAGCATTTGTAAGAGCGATGGGAAATATCATGCGCCGCAAAACAAGGGTCGTACTGGTCCAAGGAGGGGACTTTGGCAGAGAAATATCATAGCTCGCTCCATACGTCTCGAGGGAGCCGCTGGAGCGAACTCCACCGCATCAGCAGGCATGCACGGATGGAAAATGCAAGCATGAGATAGAAGAGAACAGAACACCTACCAGAACCGCGACAGGCGGCGATACTGCCGAACTTTGCGCGAGGTTCTCTCCGCGGGGCTCGGGACAGAGTCGATAACATGACATGTCTCATTTTCAAAGGAAAGAGAGTGTCATCCATCTAGAGTCAAGACCCACGGGACATGGAATTGACAGAACCTCATTTACCTCCATTTTATGGTCGCCTCAGGAATTCAGGAATTACAATCGGAATGTATTCGGGTAGAACGAGCCGCCGTCGTCGCCGCCGCCGATGCTCATCCAACAGCTTATGCTATCTCTGGTGGACGAAGCCTGGGACGTTGGGTCCCGCGGCGAACAAACTTTGCAGGATTCTCGGCTGATAAGTCTCTGGAGTACCATCCGATGAAAGTTCTCCATACATGTGATGACAGGACGGTTTCTGATCCGGAACGCACGACCATCGCATTCGGGTCACGTGTCTCCACTCGAAAACGACACTGACAGCCCTGGATGAGGCTGTTTCCCACTCCCACGTGACGGAAAGAAGATATAATAGCCTCTTGGTCGAAAAGACTCGGGACAGGGCCCACGCGACGATGTTTTTCTGCAGTCGGCCGCAGCATGTCTCTCTGTCAACGGACTGCGGCTGAATTCAGAAGGAGCCCTCCGATACGGAGTCCGTCACTCCTGGAATACCAAGGGATGGCAATTCTTTCCGTGATGCTCCCGAGAAAGAAAACGCTATTTCGAGAGTCTATTTTTCCAAAGGTGGATTTTTCCTGTGTGAAAGAAAAGCCGCTCGAACCTGAGGTCGGGGAGGCAAACGCCTCTGGCTGAACGCTAGCTAGGTCCTCACTTTGCGGGGTGGTGCCGATCGCTCTCGTTCGACAAGGGGATATTCTCTGTGATAGGAGCCGAGATGTCGCAACTGATCGTGGTTTGATAGAAGGAAATCCGCGTGAAGATCAGATATTAAGGAGGAACATGAGCTCCACCTCAAAGCCTGCAGCAGCCCGACGTGGGCTCCGGGTCGACTAAGAGGGCTCCGTCGGCTTCGAAGTGTCTCCTCGAGCCAGATCTCTCCTTGTGCACCTATACTGTGCGAAAGGCGGTGATCCGGAACGCGAAGAAGACTATGTCTTGGAGAAATGCGACGCCTGCCGAAAGTGCGCATTGATTCATGCGAGAAGCAGACGGAAGCACTCCTCAAGAGTATTCGACCTGAACGGTATCTCCTACTCTGCGAATCGTTCTCAGCAGAAAATAGACGTGGCTCTGGCCGGCGCTTCCTGGAATCACCGATATGCAATACGGCTCTCATCTGCATAGGCTTGATTGATTGTCAAAACGATCAGCTACGGGCCTGAGCACTTCGTGCGACGACGTGGAGAAAATAGCCGGATACGAACGATTCTCATGGTCTCCATATGCCTAGTTGCCGGACGATTTTCGCACGTGTTCGATAATAATAATTCCCCGATACCTCCGACAGAGTTCAGAGATTCGCGTTAGAAGGCTGGAACGCCCATACACGATGCATGCCCGTGCTTCCTGATACCGCTTCCTCGGCTTCTCGAAACTTTCTACGAGCGGAGTCGATAAAAAGAATTCGCCGGCTCAAGAATCCTCAGGGTACGAATCGAGGAAGTTTTATCAGCGTCACCTCGACTATCACAATGCATGAAGAGAATAATTCCGGAACGGATGGTCGGGATGCCGTTCCGATCCAGTGCTCGCACGAGCTAACCAGAGCGGACACTATCCGCAAGTTGCGCCACTTCATTCACCATTAGGTGAAAGATCGTTGAGCTTTCTTTCGGACCATCTCTGGAAGCGAGGATTGTTCGTTTCCCATGTCAGGAGTTTTCGTCCGGAAGTGCTCCGGACACCCAAGATATGGAGTTCATCCTCGCGATTCTCCGTCGCTGCTGAGAGCCACCCTAGAGGACTGTCTTCTTTCAAGTGTTCCCAAGATGTTAGAGTATCGCGAGAGACAATGAATCAATTAAAAATTGTTCTCGCGACACCGACAGGACCTCATGGGAAACGTCGGACTTCCAAGCGGAGCGGCGCCATGATTCGAGAATTCAAGGCCACCGTGAGAGCTCTTATCTCCGACAAAACTCTGTCTGCAGCCTTCGACGAATGCACGATGGGGACGCGACCTAGACCCGGGCAAAGTTCAGAACCACCAGGACTCGGCACGGAAACAAGCACCGCAGGAAGTCACTCGGAGCCTGGCGCCTTCACCCCGGTGAGCACCCTCGGAAGAATTTTCGCAATTATAGTCTTCTGAGCATTCGCTCAAATGCCAAGACCTCCGGATTTCTAGTTTGAAGAGTATTGCCCGACAATCGCGGGAACACTCAGAGCCAAATGCATTGTTCGGTCCGTCGTCGTATACAATGATTGTTTGCGGAAGTCAATTGAGAACGTTCTGTCATCGAGCTTCGATACGTCTTACCACAAGCGTACTCATTTACAGGACACATAATCATGTCCTGCAACCTTGTTTCGACTGATTGAGAGCCAAGACTCCGCTGGTTCCCCGCTCCCAGAAAACCTGCGATACTTCTCGCACAGCTTGTTCTGGCGACAGCATCAATCTCGAGAGAAACATAATACATAGCTTGTACCTCAATTATTGTCTCCAGAAGCGAACCCGATTCACTTCTTCTCAATCCTCACGCCTGCTGTGAAAACAGCTGTTTCCGTAGTTGAATTGCTAATTCCCTCGCTTGCAGCTCCCTGGGAGAACTCTGACTACCCGAGGGACTGAATGATGATGGCCAGGCGCGGAACAATTTCGCGGGTCTTCCGGGGAACTAAATCCTGGGGACGATTTCCTTGGTGAGCTAAACCGTGGGACTATCACGCCCCTCGCTGTTATGCATGTGTGTAACACGATCTCATCATTGATTCGTCTGCGTGAGTCCATACGTTCATCGATTTTCGCGAGGAAACGACCTTGCGGCCGTATGCAGGAAGGGCGATCATCCATTATTTCACAGAGAGAAAATCGAGCTCTGGACCGTGTTTTGCGGAGGTATCTGCGAACACTGGTTGCTGAAGATCGAATGGATTGAGGCGCTCTCGGTCGTTGCGAGGGGGAATTCAAAATGCTGCGTTCCCAAGGAGAGCTTATACAGCACGCGGCCGGACGTGACTTTACCGATTTATTGAGAGAAAGCGTCTCGCGTAGAATCATTGGGCGAACAGTCTCGATGAAATCCACGTTTCAGTCGCGCAGAAGAATCCAATCACGACCTACGGACTGGATTGAGTACTTCGTTCACAGCCTCGCGATTTCGTCACATTGAGACTCGGCTAGCATTGCCCCATCTGGACTGCCAGAAGAGAAGAATAATTGGTCACATCATCCTTTCCGTGGCACCGAGCTCTGATTGGGTGTCGGATCCAGCCAAAAGAGTGGTCATCACTCCCTCATTGTTGGTCCAGAGTTCCCGAACTCCCCTCACAGAAGGGAGACTCAAATCGAAGCACGCCTGCCGGAGGAGTTCGTGTATCCGCGGCTGCTCGCACGATCTCGAATAAGAGCTTCCACCGCGAGACCCGCAGGTGATTATAGCCTTCGTGCCGACAATCCTCACCCAATCAGAACTTGCGGCTAACGATAAGTCAGGCCGCGCCGCATGCAATGCCGTGCAAGAGTGGGATGACGGCGGAGCACAGGAACCGAGAACAACGGTCTAAACACATCGACCATGCGATTCCCTGCGTGCCGTTCCGACACGATAATGGCATGGGAGGCGGAGGATACACGATCTCGGCGAAAATCGTTGTCTGCCGATTGGGCAGTACGTTGCGAGCGAAAGTTGTGAGCGGCCCATCGCTTCCATTTGAGCGCTCATTCATGCCGATTAGGCTGATAGGGTCTCGTTATGGATGACGATAAGCACTGAAGAGCCGAGAAGGAAGTCCAAAGGTAAGAAGACAGAGGAAGATGAACCCGAGGGTTTGTGTGCGCCGTCGAGACCCTTCGAACCATCGGGAACCTCCTCTGTAACGGTCGCAAAGCGTTCTCGATTAGGTCTGGCTGAGGGTTCCGCTCTGTTGGCAGCTCGATGCGCGACAGAATTCCTCCGATCGTCTCGTCGACTTGGGCTCGGCGCGGGGGAAGGCCGAGAAGACGTTTGCATCATCTTCGGTCTGATGGGACAAGCGGGATCTCGCCAGAAACGTTCAAAGCACTTGATTATAAACCTCTCTGAGCAGGACCGGGTCTTCATTCGCCATGCGAGAGCGCGGCGCCCCGCTCGGACGGCCGGGTTCGGGCTCCTACATGGAAAATCTGGGAGCTCTACGCTCGAGCGCAGTCGGACTGAATAATGCGTTGTCGCAGCCCGCCGTTAGAGTTCCGTGATGGGGAAAAGGTCTTAACCTCCGAACTGATTCGAGATTGAAATTTCGGGATTAAGGTGGCTCCGCGCTGAGGAAACAGCTCCGAAGTTTTCGTTCTGCTTTCGCAATGCTTAGCGATTCCGCCGGGAGAACTCCAAGGAAGGAGGACGCTCGAGGAGCGAGGCTCTCGGGAGGAATCAGATGATTTCGGGATTCATCCGTCGACGGTTTCGGAGCGCTACCACTTATCGATTAAGGATTCCAGCGGCATCCGCTACCGATCAGACGATGAAAGCGGTAACTGTTGTAACACCCGTTGGTTTGAGGAGTTCGTGCCGCAATAACTTCCGCCCGGGGCTGGGGGCCTCAACGAATCCTCTGATTAGTGACGCAATGTCGACTTCGGAAGGATGTGGTGACCAAGGTCGGTATGCGGAATGTGTGGGCTAGAAGACGTGACGCGGCTTCATATCATCGCACACAGATCCGAAAACGAGCTCTAAGCTCCGGTATTTTCGTTGAAGATTTGCCTATCTCCTCAAATCCCGCTGTACCGCAATCTTATTTATTATCACATTTGGAGGATTTAAATTGTCATAGAGACGGCCAAGGTCGCTTGTTACCAAGCAGGTCAGTCGACGGTCGAGCTTGAATCCATTCAAAAGATTGGGAACACCTTCATTGTCGATGCCGGCACGCCGCGTGAGGCTCATCTCCCGAATGAGACAATCGGGCATCGCTTTTTCTCGGGGAACTCGATTTCGGATAATTTTCAGGGTCTCGCCGTCCGGAAAGGATTTCTTTTCCTCGACTGCAACTAATGATCTCCACCATCGAGCAGATACTCTCGATCTCTGTCACATACGGTCTTTCCGGGATATTTCGTGTGGAGTCTTTCGAAGTGCAGTCCGGTGCGGCCAACAACGCTCACCGCAAGATATCCCGGAGACGTGATCAAATCTTCAGTATTTCAACACCGGGCAGGCACTCCATCACCGGAAGAAACTCCGTGGCTTTGAGTTGACATGAACAGAGGATCCCCCTCGGGCAGGGTTTGCGCAGCGTCGACCCCCCGCCACGTAGACTGCGAAGTACGGACAATGCGCCCTACCTCATGACTCGACAAAGTCGATGCAGATCACGGAGCCCAACTTTTTTTCATTTTCCTCATCTGTTTCACATTCTTCTAGAGACGAGCGCGAAAACGTGGGAATGCAGGCTCCGAAAACCTGTTCGCATGTTCCCGAATAACGGCCTCTGCACGACTGTATCAGCGGAAATAGGGAGCACGTGATGGGAAATCGCGTGATTCACCGATATTTGGGCTCACGCTCCGAGCGTGCCGCTCCGAGAAGAACTCGGCGGTTCGATGAAAGTCTCACCATGCGCCGCACATTCCGAAGGTCAGCAACCTCGGAGGGGGATACCGCTGAATTTCTCCCGAATGACTACCATCCTCTCGTCATCGTCATCTCTCGGCGCGGGATGGGGGGTAATATAGATTGCCACACTCCACCCATCATTTCAAAAGCCCGCATTCGTGTGCACGTGAGATTACATGAGAACGTAGCGCGACTCAAATCGACAGACGGACAGAATCGCTATCCGAAAAGCACGATCGTTCTGCAAGTTTCCTCGCATATTGCGTGCTATTGGATCTCTTTGATCTCTCTTATGCACATACGATCCTTTTTCCTTCAGGCTTGTGCTTTATTGCGTTGACGGATCTCGTCTCTCCCATGTAAGGGGGCTTCCTTTGTCTTCCGGAGGACTGCACTAGGAACTCGGAAGAGTCCCTGCTATATGATTATGGGACTCTTAAGTTCTATCTCTCCTCCACCTAATTGTATGATTTATAAAGTGTCCATTTCGACGTGTCATCGGAAAGTTTTGAACTTTAGCAGAGTACTCCTTACTTTATTCTAGAATTTCACTCTTTTGGAGACTCCTCTCCCTGGAACGGGCACCACCCGCTCCTACTCTCGCTTCTAGTCCCGAATCCTCAGGGGAACTGATACCGATGTTCGGGTGAACAGTGAAACCACACGATCGCGAGGCAGCTCCGTGACACCTCCTATCAGAAAGCCATATGAGCCTATTGTCGATCTCGAGAGAACGGAGCCGCTTTGAGACCCGACGCCTGAGTCAACATGTCGCCGCAACACCCCGTCGCCTTGCTCGAAATAACCTCGGTGTCGCAGACTGCTAGGGTTTCCAAAGCTCAGCCTGTTTCACTCCTGCCGGCTCCTCAGCCGGTGATGTGGGTTCGATTTCTGCTGCCAGAAAAATAAGAAGGTTCTCGGCCTTTATCCTCCCCGGTACATCTGCTCTATGGATGCGTTCTCGGGAGCACTGTGAATAACAGTTCCCGGGACGATGAACCTTGGCAGTGTGGTTCAGCCCGAAAAAGTTTCAGGCTCTCTCGGCACAGCTAGCGCGTGATTTTCGCTGTCTCCCCGCTGCAAGATTCATCGAACAGAAGGAATGAATCAGCGAGATCCGATTGTTTCAACTCGTGGACGAGATATCATCGGCCATACGCGATTCGACACATCGGATTCTTGTGGAGATTCGACAGAAAGCTCGTCCCTAAGAGAAAATCGATTCGACCCACGTTCACCGCGTCCACCAGACTATTGCCTTCGAGGAACCGACGTCCACCTGAGGCTCTCGAAAATCACGAAACGGGGAGGAAACTCCCATGAACTCCTGGTCGTCAACGACATACTCTCATCCCGAGGAATGAATTTGAATATTAACAGGGAGTGTATCTCGGTATTCATACGAGAGGTTTCGATAATCTCCTCCCACCTCAATGTTTCCCCTTTCTTCCTGTAAGGGGAAGAGCCGTCAGCTCGTGAATTTCCAGTGAGGATTTGTTGCCGTTTGACCCAGCGCCGTCTTTAATCCGAAGTATTCATTCAGGTTCACAGTACGCTGGGAATGATGCCGTGCCTCACGGGGACCGCACTCCGGTGCTACTCAGCTTCTTGCGAATGAGAGCTATATGTAGTACAGTAGTACCCCAGAGACCGGACTCCTAAAGATGTTGCTTTTGAGGGAGTTTCAAGTCGGTCTTGGAACTTATCATGGTCCGTTCCAGCACCAGTGTCGCGGCGTCCGCCCGAATCTATGCAAGACCTCGGGTTGGTGCCTGCTGATGAATTCTGATCAGGATAGGGAATCTCAAGCGCTCCCAGGCCAATGATCAGTACGTTTCCGTCTTCCTGAAAGCCCGCAAGATCACTCGTGCTTCGAGTATCTGAGTTATCGAGGGCGCATTCAGCGAACCAACAAATGTTCGACCCCGGACTCTTTCCTTGCCGTCTCACCACGATGGTTTGGATGAACTCGGGTGAAATGGGTTCCTGTCGGTGATCTTGGTGCTCCAGGGATATCGAGAGGGAAAAAATGCAGCGCAGACCATGGTCGCTCAGACTGATTGCGAATGCCCCACGGCTGTTATTCTGTTCTCCCTCGCTCGATCCAATTCCGATTCTCTCCAGAACGGAGAGACGAATGTCATCGAGGTTGCTCCTGGGTCGACAGGGTTTGAATCCACCGCCTGTCACGGCATTATCCAAACACCGGGAGGCAACGTGAGGGGAATCCATAACAGGGAGGATGTTTATCACTGCTGCTGTAAATCTGAAGTCAAAGATGTCCAGGTCTGTTGCCCATTCAGATCTTGCGTCGTGGAACGACCCGGAACCCGGAGATTCGCCTTGGCTCTAGACGTCTCTCGGTTTCGAGAAAGTCGTGAGTCGACCGACCGCCGGTGCCGTATAGAATTAACAATTGGAATCAATGCCTGTCACCGAGTAAGAAATTAGCGAAAGCGCTTTCGGGAAATTTTTACACTCAGGGGAGCACCAGAGAAGAGGTCTCCATCGGCAGTGACGCCGAAGTCGAACCCGGTCTCGAACCCGAAGGGGATCAATGTAGGAATATGGCTGGATCGGGAATAACCAGATCGGGCAGTGACCTGCATGCGACCCCGGGAATCGCTTCATCAACTAGCGAGTGCGCTTCTCGAGAGAAAAGAGCGAACATTTCAGGAATCATCAAGCTCGATATGACCGAGGTCGGCCTACTCGAGGCTAGTGCTCATGCAAGTCGCTCCTAGTTGCCGAGCTTGGGGAAACCCCCATATCGTGGATTCACTGGAAGCGGTTGACTGACTGAGAGATGCCCGACGTGAGTCTTTCCTCGTTCGATTGGTTTGTAATTCTCCATGGCGTGGCTTAGCTCCGGTTAGGAATGAGCGAAGAAGCTTATTTGGCGTTACATCAACGTAGGCGGGCCGGGGCGCGCGGCTGACTCCCCGTGTAATCCGTCCTCAGATTACCTACTTTGGGAACATGCGGAGGAGACCCGACTCGAAGAGGATGGCGAGCCTAATGGACTCGCATTCGACAGCATCTAACAATCAGTGAAATGCGAATGAGCTGATAGACCATGATTCCGGTGCGCTAGCGTAGCGTTGCGACTGTTCTCTGACTGAGCCGTTTTTTCAAGCGATCGGACGTTTTCGGACATCGTGGTAGTCGGAGGAGATCACGGGGATCGAACTCTGAGACTAGAGACAACCGAACAATCGACACGCGAGGCCTGTCGCTGTGCTTTGAAGGGCTCCCGGCGCCGGTCGTGAGCCATCGCAGAAGGTTGATCTCCAATTGGCTTTCCATTCTTTAGCAGGACTTCACTCCGAGGCTCACAGGTCGCCCGGTACTATCCTTGGTCACTGAGGGGAATAATTGAGCACTATCGGTATCTCCTCACACGCCGGCGGAGTGAAGGTCAGGGCGGCGGAGGGAATATGCCTACATCCCCCCATAATCGCGGGACAATTCGTTGAGAGACCGTTCGCCGTCGTAACCCCCCGTTCCTGGTCGCGGTCGGCTCACACACGGGTGCACTGAGGAGGTCGAAGGTCCACTGCGGGTCTAGTCTGGAGTGTAAGGCTCGGCTGCTGGATAGGCTGGAAAGTTATCGAGATCTGCGGCGAGCCTCGAAATCTCGCGAATCGGCTACAGGCTGCGCTAATAGCATCATACGTCGTATTCCGGAGCCGGAGGGGTTCTTTAAGGATCTCTCCCTTCAATCCATAGGGTAGCAGGTCAGGCGAACGTCAGATGGAAGTGACTCCACTCCTTTGAAACTCATTCCGATAGGGACGAGGAACTTCGGCTCGATGATCCAGCTCGAATTTCAGTCTGATGAGGATTCAGCTCTCGATATAAAGTATGCTGTCGGCGCCGACATCGAGCTCGCGTTCTTATAGCTCCCGGCCATTTGACCGCGGGAAGTTCATTACGCCGCTTGAGACATCGCTCCTACTCGGTAACTTCACATATAATACTTCTCGACGCCGACGTCGCTCGTGGAGGAATATGCTCAGGCTTGCCGGTATACTGGGAATCACGAAGGTGGTTCATAGAAGAAAGAGGAGCTGACGCAAATATGTAGACCGATAGCAGCTAGTTCTCTGGATCGATACGAAGACGGGACTAGGCTTATAATGACGCTTCGAGTTATCGTACCCAGCCTGCGTCGAGCCTCCATCGACATTCTGAGAGCGGGAATCTTATGGGGAGAGAGAATCCTATGACCCTGGTCTCTGTTCTCGATTCCTCCCTTTGAAGCTCGACTGAGCGCTGCATGAAATTGCAACTTTTCTTTGGGTGGCGATTTCTGACTACAGTCGCAAACGATTCTCCGTGATTCCGACGTATTCCATGTCGAGCCGCGGGAACAAACTTACCAGCTATCCGCGAAGCCCGGACTAGACTGACTGTACGTGCTTGAGGAATTTCGTCACCGATTATTCTTCGAGTGACAGATCCAGATGGAGGGCGAGCGCTTGATCGTCGCCTCGAGCGGATTTCGATTTCTCGGAAATTTTAGGTACAGTCAGGTGGGTTCATGATTGGGTACACAGAGTAAGGAGGCGGGATCGGGATATAAATGGTCCCAGCCGAACACCCCCCACCCTATCCGTGTAGGAATACAAGTCTCATGCCGCGCATCGCCAAGCATTGAATTGATTTAGTGTTCTACGATAAGAGCCAGCCAGAATCTGCAGCGGATTCGACGCTATCATGTTAGTGAGGAGCTCCCTATTCCGTCCTAGTGGGTAGATCCGAGTTGAGTCGCGTCGAATATTCACAGGGGACGAGTTCTTAGCTCGACGCCTCCGATCGAACCAAAATTTTCGATTCATTACGCAGTCGTGGCAAATCAAACACGTGCCGTCGCTTCGAACCTATGGAAGGTTAGTCGAATTCCGAATTTTTTGCCCGAGCTTGTGGACGCCACTCGTGGGGACTCATGACGCATTCAGAAGTTTGCGCACGGGGTGTGAGGCTGGTAAAAGTCTTTAGCCAATGCGAGAAGTAGATGTATTCGACGGAATGATCCTAGACTTCCCCAATCCCGCGAGACATCAAGAGTTGCATTTCCGCGACTTCCCAGCCGCCGTGAGACCTGCCGCGACGTATTCGAGCGACGCTTCGACTACCCAATAGATGCAGATGAACTTTTCCGTCTAGAGGCTGGATATGCGACTCAACGGCGCGCGGGCAAACTTCCTCGCCGTTCCCATGATTCGAGACTCCGGTGGTGCCATGAGCTCGCAACACGCCGTGACATATCGGGGCTATGCTTTTTCGTGAGCATCATTCGCGGTATCCCAGAGAACGACCTGATCGAAGAGTGTATCAAATATTAGCCGCAGGCACCCGCCGATTCGCCCTTAATCTGCGGGCTCGGCCTGGATTTATCCGCTCGGATCACTGTGTTGCCCAATGACTCACTTCATGAGGATTACCCTCATACCAGGGTCGAAGGGATTGAATGCGGGGTTCCCGGAGCCATGAATTGTTCCTGTATGATGGAATTCTCGCGAGTCAATCCCGATACGAAGCTTCATTTGCCTTCTCATCCGAGACGTGTCAACTACTCCAGCTCCGGAGGCGTAAAGCTTGTCGAGTCGATCTCAGGCTTCTGCAACCCTATGCGAAGTCATTGAGTCATTCATTGAGCTTCCTCTGCCCCCCTCCGACTTGTCGAGTGCATCGTCCAAATCTCTCGGACTCGGTGAAGGTCCAGTATCGCGGGATTTGGTCTGAAAATTTGAAGAATCATCGATTGTCCTCGAAGTATGGTCATGTGGCTATTGGCCCCCGGAGTATGGCCGTGTCTCGCGCGTCAGTTGCAGAATAATGTATGCCCTCCATTCTCGACCAGAGGAAGCCTGGAGCGCGTCGTACAAATCAAAGAGAAAGAGCCGGAAGACGTGTCTCACTCACGTTTAATCAGCGCCCAATTATCCGCCCATTCTTTCACTTCCACGCAGCTAGGCTCCTGTTCAGCATTCCTGTAAACAAATCGACTCTACCGAATCCTAATGATCGAGACGACTCAAGTGAATCCATATGACTGAATCGACTCGATCAAAGCCGTTCTGCCTGATGAGGTTCCTTCATGAACCCGTGAGGAGTCAGGTGAATTACGAATGCACGGTCACAGCTTCATTAGTCGTCGAGATAGAAGAATCATCATGAGGTAATTTCATTCAGTGCATATTATGTTCACAGTAGAAGTATCGTTGTCGACGTATATATCATGGGGAAGTGATTGACCTCAGAGCAAGTATCTTCAAGTGATAGATTATACGAGACACGAACCACTGACTGATGATTGATGCGTACATGTGTAGTTCTTGGAACTCGCCAGAGTGCCGAGTCTAGATCCGAGTTCCCTTGCAACGCTTCCAGCGTACACCCTCTTCGAAGCTCGATTCCATATGTCAATGTCTCAGCGGATAAGGGGGAAGCGACTCGGCCGAGCCGCCTCGGTCCCACGGCTCTGGTCGTCTGGCCGTATGAACCCGGTCGGGAGGGGAGTCACCGAGTACGGCACGACAAGGTTCTAGCTCCTTTCCCAATCCAGGGAGGAGGTTGAATCGAATTCTTGGTCTCAGTCGGAGTTCTACGTCCTGCCTAGATTTCTGGGTTCTGCCACGATACCCGGAAGTTTGAGACCATCCTTGTTCCGTGATGGATGACGCTAATCCTTCTACCGAGTCCTAATGTCGCGCGTCAAGCATTCCATGTATTGACTTTCCGTTACCGACAATGCCCAGACACCAAAGGCTCCTTAGAGCGTACATTAGGCGCTCCATGCGAGACATTACTCGATCGCTTGCTAGGTCGGTCCATCCTTCCAAGCTGATCTGGGGGTACACCTGACTTCCCGGGACCGTCATTGGCATGCATAGACCCTGGATTCGTCTCTTTTATGTTGCGGCAATCAACATCCGGAATGAGGACAGGATCCCTCACAATTAACGAGCGCATACGCTTGGTACGCCCTGGACGGGTCCGTGACTTGTGGTCGCACATCGAGCAGCAACAGGTTCGAATCTCGTCATCCCGCATCGCTCTCCGCTGGATCAGGCTGACTGAGAACTGCTACTGATCAACTGAGGACGAGCACGAGCAAATCGTGCGTTAAATGGTGCCGTCAGTATTGGGCTTGAGGTCTCCGACGGGTCCGCAAGCCTTTTTGCGATGAAGGTCTGAGCTCGACCATTCGTTGATTCATGCGGCTTGTAGTAGATGCACAAATGATGACTATGGCCCGGAGATTAGAGAGATTAAATTAGCAGCTTGCCCGGAATGATGTCGAGGCCAGACTGAATCATTGCTCGTCGCAAAGTAGGGCAGATGTGATGCATCAGACTCGGGCTCTGACAATTCACATCGGTTCCGGATGCCCTTTGCTAGTTCGGGAATGTTCCCCTGTTCCCGGAAGTGCACGGGAAATCCGCGGAGACAATCAGAACGATAAACGTAGAAATCAGTAAGTGCCGGGGAAACCCCGGGCCAAATGTGAACCAATAGGGAGATTAATATTTCGAGTCGGGATAAAGCTCGACGGGATTGGGTTCGTATCCGTCCACGCTGGCCCCTTGGGACCGGTCGATTCGCGTGCCAATATGTTGGGTGCTCTGGCGATTAATTCGAGGACACTCGTGTAGCTTACCCGGATCGAGACTGCGGGAAGACGTTCTATAAGCGGGACGATCCCGGAATTCGTCCCTGCTCGGCCTGAGCGAGCCTGGAAATATTTGTTCGGGAGCGGTCGTCACCGATAAGACAAAAAATAGTGAGCTGGACTGCTCGGGTTGTCTGACGAGACAAGCCCTCGGAGTCTTTTGATTGCGAAATTCCGTCGCTATCTCAGACATACATACCCAGAAAACTCACCTGCCGGCGTGTCCAACATGTACGAGCAACGACATCGTCAATTCGATTACGCAATTGTTTCTGCTGCTTATCAAAGGACGCGACTTCCCAAGAGTCGTCAGAAGAGCTCGGGTTGTCTCTGGGAGCGTAGGCAAGTACCGTCTGATGAGGTAAGTATGAGCCTGTCCTCGTGTCCACCCCGCGCAGTGTACAGCTTGCTGAGCTCCCCTAGCTGACTAACAAGCTACTGCGTACTCGGAGTCCAGAGTGAGCGACGAATCGGGAATATAGGAATCGAAGGACTTGGTTAAAAATTGAGGAAGAGACTCCTGTCAGGCGAGGGTTCTTTAGGAGGAATTCGTGAGAGTGACGTGATGCTCGCTAGATGCATGTAGAGTAGCCTGACCGAAGACTCGGCGTGAGGCCCCATTCCCCTCCGCCCTGGGATCGCGAAATGGATCAGGAGAATTTCTGCAATTTATTCCAAGTGCCTGATTCCAGCTTCGTCCCAGGATATCACGGCTTAGAATTAATTCAGGGGGGAGATGCAGAGCACGACTCATTGAGCTTCTCACGATGCACGTTGCATCACGTCGCACTTGTTCTCGGAGCCTAATTAGTCTCGAAGAAGAAGCCCAAGAGAGGGAGCCATGGTGTGCCAATCGTGCCCACGGAACTCGAAGCAAGCGTGGGCGTTTCAACCTCTGCAAATGAGCCCGTGTTTCGTCACATGCCGGAGGATGATATCGATCGATCGAACCATCCATTTATCCGGAAGAGTCCGATGAGCAATTCGAGAAAATTCCCTGCGCACATACATATATCAATTTAGTGCCGTCTGATTGCTCCGTGATTTGGAAAGCGCTGTCCGGACAACGCTCCAGAAATCTCAGGCACATATTCGCTCTGGAACCTGCACAACTTCATTTCGTTGAGCGGTTCTCATTGTCTCGGGGAGAAAATGATGCATCTCGATTGAACTCAATCAACGACTGGTCCCAAACCATGAGGAGAGCTTACGTTGGCGAGGGGGGGGGGAAGCTCTTTCTCGGAGGCTGCGCGGTTTTGAGGGTGAGCTTTTCTTGAGAATCCTATGATGAGAATACTACTTGAATTCGACACAGCTTATCGATGGGTTCGTTGTTCGTGAGGATCGCACCGAAGCTTCTTACCGCGGCGTGAGCTTTTCTGATGGAGGATATATCGCTCCTGCAAATCCAAAAAGGCAGGGATGCTCCCGATTTCGGAGCCTATCAGTCAAGGAATTCAGTCACTCCAAACCGATTGAGATCATATGATATCGAGGCTTGAAGATATCAGATTCCCGTGTCCGCGGGGCGATCCGTTTTCCCCACGGGGAATATCAGCTGCTGGATGAAAACCTAGATTCGCGATTTGAACTGTGCGCAAATGCTGCGATCTCAAGGTTCATGAACCCATTCCATTGCCTGGGGTGACTGCTCGAATCGTGCGTGCCTGCATAAAATTAGTTTCGTTGTCGACATTCAGCGGAAGCTGGGGACCCGGCTCTACGCCTGTGGAGTTCCTCGAATCCGGTGAAAGCGCCTGCATACAGAAGCGTAAGAATATGAACGCGTCCGTCACTATGAATTATGGCCCGATATGAATTGCGACTTCGGGAATCGTGTCGAGAAAGCCATGGATAAGTTGCTGTTTACCCTATGCTTCGCTGTTCTTCACGGCTCGAAAGTTCCCCGCTCTACGGGAGCTCCGTGCTAATCCTGCGAAGTACCGTAGGAGTCGTTTGAACATATCTGGCGTACCGGCCGAGAGAGCTGAGACCAGGAGTCCGGACGAGGAAAACAGCCCCGAAAATATTTTGAGGGAAAGCTTTATTAGTCGCCGCATACGCGGGACGATGCCCCGAGCTGAGCCAACTCGAGCAAAATCTTGGCTCTCTCAGAGTCAGGGTTGCGCGGCAACACCGAGGACGCGAACTTAGCGGAAGACTTTGTTGCTGGATGGAGCTCTTTCGAGTCGGTCGCCACGCGGTGCACTGCGTGCTGACCCCCTTGCGAAGCAACGTCGGTGAAGTATAGCCGAGATCGCGCGCTCTCAGATGTGAAGTTCATTGAATGGGGTACGACGATGGATGGCCGATTCGATATTTTCAAGAACAGGGCTTCTCAATCCCGTCTGAAACCAGGTTTCGCGCCGGGAAAAGTCTCGTCGGCCGTATAGCACCGACCGAAAGTTGATCGAACGCCTCCCTTCGAATGGTAGACTAGCATTTTGTCACGGATCGCGGTGGAACAGATTCTGCTCCAACGGGGTCAGATTTCTGATTCCGATTCGTATCGAGAAACTGGCGATTTCCGCCGCTTTCGATCGAATCCTTTACGCGACTCGGAGCTTCGCCGGCTCACGGATCATTCAAGACTGGAACTCTGACCACGGCTCGTATGTCTCTAAAGAAGAATAGATGTTCCGCCATTCGGTGAAAATATTCCGATTGAGAGCTTTCGTAGACGGTCAGAACTCCGAGCGAACACTTAGACTCTTCTCGACTCGGTGGAGGCAGCGCAGTTTCACTTTGTCACCGCAATAGTCGAAAAAGGCTTCCCGAAGGCTTCAAACGGGTATGGAAGCGAAGAAATATTCTCCATCCGGAGAGAGAATTTCTAGACCGGTAGAAACCTCGCGATCTTCCGCTCTTCGGTCGATGCCCGGAATGGCGCTCTTGCATACCTGGGCATCTGCCCAGCACGGAACGAGAGTTCGAAGGATCTTCATCCGTCCGGAATATTCGGTTTCGAATCCGCAGACGTCTCGGGACACGTTCGATGATGGACGTTCCGACCTCGGGGAGTCACCCGATCTGCGATTCTGTAGAGGCAAATCGCTTCGTGACGGACATCTTGAAACCGCTCCATTCGTAACGGAGGTTAGCCGCCGGGGAACTCCGACGGATACTCATAGAGAGAGACTCATCATTCATTCTTACTTTTGCTACTACATCCATGCGATTCCTTTGTCAATTCCTCCCGATGTCAATGCTCGTGCCACGATAACGGTTCCATGTCTAGTTTCGTGGATATTTTAGAGAGGTTGTCCGTGTACTCAATTTATTTAAAACGCGTAGTTCTACGCCCACATGCCGCCTGAGTCACCGACTCGGGCAACCCGCTAATTTTTTTCTTCTTCTTTGTTTGATTTTCTTGGTGGATGAATTCTGGAGTTCGGTCAACATTTTGCCCTTCGCAACATTCAACCGCGACATCCGAACCCATAGGCCTGAACTTCGGAGAGCTTCTGTGATATGGCGCGCTGAAATTCAAAGTTTGAAATTGCGCTTTCCGAAATTCCGGCCGAATGTGTCTGAACTCATCAGGCGGGTCCAAATGTCGAGAGAGGATCGAATGAACGAAGTTGGCAGCCTTTCGTACGTGGAAACGCACGACATCGCTGTCGACGCTCATCGCACGACTCGACATTTCGCTGGTGCGCTTATAGATGCGCTTGAATCGCGACCGCTGATTTTCAGCGTCGACGGAACGGCAGCTGGTCGATGTCCTCGCTTCGAGGGACACTGACCTCAAGCTCTTTGTCGCCTTCATCCCGCGCAGGGTGAAGGCCCTCATTTACGCGATGAGTTCCATAAGAGTTCTGGTGGTCGAATGTAATGCACTGACAGGGTTGCGGTCCCGACGCCGCGTGATTAGAATATCGAGCGAGCTTTTTGGAGACAGAGATGTCCCTTATATGAAGGCAAGCTCGGCGAGTAAAAGCTTGCGATCAGATTTACTGCGCTTGGAACCAAATCATCGGCCCCACCTGCGGTTTCAAGGAGCGAGTGAAACGCTATCGTTTTCGGAACGTCGAAGCTCTGACGGGTTGCCACCAGAAGCGATCGCACTCGATTGCAGCAGAGGGGCGATATAGGATCAGTAAGAGCCACAGTCGAGGATAATTCCCAATGGCGCCTGGGACCAAACACATGTGGAGAAGATTTCGAGCACATTGTGCGAGCTTTTGCATCAAGCAGACGTCCTGTTGCGAGAGCCTCGTCTGATCGTCGTGGCTCTTCTGTGCCGATTCTGCGTAGAATTCCGAGGGAGTTTTCGCAGTCACGGAGTTCCACCGTCAGTAACCCCAATGAGTCACTTTCTAGTCAAGTGCTGCTCTGACAAATCGAAGTCGCCGACTCCTGGGACGAGCGCTCGAAGGGCTTTGCTTGGAACGGTTGTTGACAATGCATCCGTCGCTGTGTTGTTTGAATTCCGCATGTACCCTGTCCATTTCGGGGGGTGGGGGGAGGCTTGCAGGGGAGGAGAGAGAATGGGGGGGGGGAGGGAAATCCAACCTCTAGAGCTAAAGCCGAAAAGTCTGCAGAAGAGTCATGATATCCCAGACTCGGAATTCTTTCTTGTATTCCAGTGGTCGAAGCAAGAAGATAAATCCAAGTAAGTCCCCGCTAAGCTCTTCTCTGTCTAGCAATCCCCTCAGGTCTTGCTCAACTGAGGCCGTGTGATGACGTAAGACTAGCGAAGCGAGCGAAACCTGGAAAGTTGAGTTCACCGAAGTGATTCGGGCAGAACGCCATTGATTGAGGTATTGAGCTGTGTAGGAGGACTCGACACGTCACGTGGCTGTTCATCACAGCGACCTAGAGCTTCTATCACTTTTTTCATTCTCGAATGGAGTTAAAGAGGCGACATGGAACTCTTCCGCTGCTCCGATCGATAACCAGGAATAATTTATAGATGATCGACGGGGAGTAAGGAAGCTGTGCAGCTGCGTCGCACTATCGGTTGTAAGATAATTCGAAGACTCTGACCTGCCATTTCCAAGGCACGAATGAAGGGACACACGCGGAAGTCTCGCTCATCCTCCCATCCGTTTTCCATTTCATTCCAGTCTCGTTTCCCTGACATTATTCCTTTTCGTGTTTGCCATCAGACTCTCGGAAGGAGTCGGGCTAACGTCAATTTTCCGGCGCAGCAGTCTCGCCATTCGCGTGGGTTCTCGGAGAGTTACCTAAATCCAGCTACAACAGATTCGTCCTGGGAACACTCGACGAGTACGATGAGGAATGGCCTCACCTTGAGTTTGCATACGAGCTGCGTCTACTCGAATCAGCTTAAGGTCGGGAGTGGTGGATGGTAGACATGTCTAGTCACTCACTTACCCGAATCAGCATGAGGAATGATAAAAATGCGAGATCCGCAAACGAAATTCAATAACATGATCCCGAAACTCTATTCCACGGGCGCTTTGTTGCGGAATCTCATTGCACCGCAACCGTCAGATTCTGAGGAATCACGGAGGGAAAAGTTCATCCACGTGAGCTCCTTTTGTCGAATACGAATTCTTCTCACTTGGAATCATATCTGCCTTCCTTGAGCAATATCGCCTAGATAACCTCCGTTATGTCAGCTACTCTGAATTCGAAGCGTGCCGAGTAGATCACTTGGATGTGGTCCGCGTGGATTCGGATGAATCGCGGATTCATAACGATCCATTCTCTTTTTCCGGGGTGGGGGGTTTCACTTACCTGGCACCGCCCTTTTATTTGACAAGCTCACCTTGAAGTTGAGATTACATCGCAGACTGTCTGCGCAGATGCCGAGCGGCTCCCCTGGCCCAATGAGGATATGAATGAGGATATTTATCCATGCAAGGAACGATGGGTCCTTGGCCGCTATCTCCGGATCGTTTCCCATCTATGACGATTTGACTTACTATCTCATCACCTACTCGTTTCATGACTCGCTTTCAATAGTTTTCCAGGATTCACAGCCTACCTGAATTAAACCGCGGAACAAGCCGAGAGCAGCAGAGGGAGCGAATACTTGTCGTGGCGGAAGAGCCTAGCCTCTATTCGATTTGAACAGGCACCGACTGCGATTGAGTGACCCCATCGCTCTCGGACGTACATGGGTACTTGCTGTAGGCGAGACGGAAGAGAAAATGAATTAGCGCATGAGTGCATCGAAGGCTTTCGCCCGTAGATTGCATGAAAGCGTCGCATTCCGCTTCATAATTCTCTCGAAGGCAAATTTCGCAATCCCCTCTGAACTCACACCGACCGCAACAATGGAGAACGTTGTGCCGTCGTCGAGGTTCTCTGATCGTTCTCTCTGATTCTCTACTCCCACCATTCAGAATATTCATGTGATTGTCATCGTTTCGTTCCCCTGTCAGCGTCTCCGTGAAGCTCGGAGTTGAAAAAATCGCATCATGAATACGGCCATCTCGTGACTCGTAACGTTGGGTTGCTTACCCCAATGAGACATGAGACGGCTCATTAGAAGATAGAAGTCGCATTAGAGGCGATGTAGATGCTGATAACATGAGCGCCGTCTTTGTTGCTGTAGACGGCTTGAGTTTCGAACACGCTTCGACCTTGAGCTTCCTCCGTACTTCCTTCTGCTCTGTCCCGAATAGGTATGAATGGTACTCTCTCCGATAGGAACAATCGGATGGCCACCGAATCAGGCAATAAGCGGCTGCCTTGTACGAGCGTCTAGAAAGCTTCCGGGATGCTAGGCGGGAAAGCGGAGAGACGTGACGTTAAACAAGAAGTGTGTGCTCAAGGCTTCCAGGAATAGTAGCTCTGAATGGGCTCCTGAGGCACGGATCGATGTTCTCGCTCAAGAGCTGATATTCCAGCTTGCTCCGGCGGCTACATCGTGTGCCGTACCATGTGCTGCCGACTACCTGGCATTGATGGCGCGAGCGTATTTCGGAATGAACAAAATTCCGGCGACTCTTTCTGAATTCGGGGATGAAAAAAGTCTATAGCTCGGATTAGCGAAGGGCACAACGTGAGCTCCCCCAGAAGTCGAAAAGGACTATCGACTGGGATGAGTATGAAGGAAATTATGGAATGCTTACATCGATTGTGTATGCTGTCAATACACTGCCGGATGCTATCGAGGGGCTCATCACGCCGAGAGCAGAATTCGGCTGCTAGGATACTCCACTCGAATATCGAGGAGGCCACAGCGCAGAGATCGTACTTTTCAAAGCCGACGTGAAGGAACGTGAAGAGTTTTGGAAAAACTTGGTGGTAAACAATAAGATCCGAATCCAGCCTCTTAAACTATAGAGAGATTGAGAAAAGAAAAACACTGACTGGGAGAAAGAGACTGAGAGAGAGAGGGTGGGAGATTCGGAGAAGGAAGGCATGGCCGCGCCCTTCTCACCTTATATCGAATATCGAACATGCACCAGAAGCCGTAACGGGAACATACACAAACAGCATCATCCCGTAGTGGACCGTATCCTAGGCGAGCCCACCGCACGACGAACGAGCCCATCGACCCGGGTCGAACAAAATGTAGAAGAGAGACAGAAACCGTGCCACACGGCATCATTAGTGAAATGAGTGGGACGAGGTGGCCGTGAAACTGGACTTCATTGTGGCGGCTGAGGGAAGAGAACTCGAGTATGAGGAGAGACCACTCCAAAAATGCGGGGCTTAGTAAGACCAAAGAGACGCGCTGAGAAAACTCGGTTCTGTACCAGAATCCCTTATGCGTACAAATGATAAACATTTGTTGAGATATGAGCCTTAATTATCTCTCTTGATTATGACCATAGCCGAGCCATCTCCAAGCGGAGGAAGTGTATCGACATGCGAACTACCAGCCCAAATTGAGGGTGCGGTGATTAAGGCTTTCGTATGGACTCTCCGGCGGTAGAGAATGCTCCCCCTGTGGTCATGGCCCGGTTACTGTCATCGCCCAGCATCGATCGGGGTCCGCTTGCGAATATCGGTACTCGAACCAGCTGTTCGGACGGCCAGATTGGGCTGTGCTTACCCAGACATTATGATAAGAATGCCTCAGACTTTCTGCGAGCAGAGACTCCGGGCTACGGCTCTGCGTGATCGATTAGCTCGAATTCTTGGACCCTCAAACGATTTTCTTGTGGACCGAACGGTCTCGACATTCGCCCTCAAAGTTCCGTGTGGGTCGATCCGCGCGTCAGCCTGGAGCGGCTGGAGGCAGGTCACCTTTAATGACCGGGAGGCGTTGTTGGAAGCATTCGTTTCGAGCGGTATACTGAAATTCCATGTATTCCGGACGCCTGTAAGAGGGAGCATGAGGTCTAATAGTGCGTAGAGCGTTCCGAGGCCATTTCACCCAGGCTTCATAAGCGGTACCAGAGGCCGTGATGAAACGTCGCCGTCGTATCCTGGATGTCTCTTGCATCATCCTTCTTCGCATTCCTGCTACCGCTGATCTTCCCATCTTAAGCTCCCCTTGAGCATCGATGGGCTTCGAGAGCGGCTTCGGTGATCGATTCGAGACGGACCCGCACGATGTGGGGAATTTCTGATGAGCTGATTGCACCCCCACCGGACAAGGTGGAATTTTCTTCCATCGAGCCCGACGCTCCATCGGGGGCTCCAAAACGTCTTCCTAGAATAATAAATTCAGCTCGGATGTTCAATGGAAAAGTTGATGGAATTCGTTACCACAGAGGGAATGGACGACATTCTGTCGGAGCGTTACTCCTACGCTCCGGGAAACATTCCTGATTGACGTTCTACATCGGATGCGATCTGAGGAACTCGACTCGGTGTCCCAAGGGCGCAATCTTCCCCTGCTGTGCTCACCTACGCAACGCCTCGCGAGCCTATCCTGTCGACGTTCCTCTAGAGTCCGCAATCAGACCTTTGGGGTATATGAAGATCACTTAGACTCGGACTGTCCTTCGGAGCCTCGACTCGTCGTCTGAGAAAGTGCGAACTGTCGCGAGAATTCAGTGGAGTGAGTGTTTGCAGAGTATCCTTCCAGCTTGTCACTCGCAGAAAGGCGGAGGCCGCTCGGGACCGGAGGAATACGCGTCTCGAGACCGGCTCCGAATTTCTTCTTGAATCAGAGGCAGATTCGCGACGAGCGGTGCCGCGATCCCGAACCGCATGACGAATCGCTAATTTTTCTGATTCAGATGTCAGATCGTTGAATCAGGGTCCCTGGATCGAGCTGAAGGACTCGAATTCTTTTTCCTTTCCGCCCGACTGGAGCTCGGGACAAGGTGTGTCTTAGCACCTGCGGGGGTTTGCTAATTTGTAAGAAGGAGGAAGGTGTGTAACACTCCTCAGCCTTCCGGTCAAGTTGAGTGGTGAGCCGTGCTCGGGATTCGTACTACGTGGAATTCGCAGCCGCTATTCCCCGCGAATCCTCTCGTGGGTGAACATAAGTAGCGGCCAGCCCAAGACGCCTCACTAGCTGCGTTACACGGGTCAGGCGAAGGATTACGTCACCGCCAGCTTGGACGAAAAGAGCCAACCTGCGTCTATCCGAATTCAGCAAGGAAATTACACGACTGCGCTCGCACGTAATTTTTTCGGAATCAGGGGATCCTCCCTCGATAGTCGAGCACACGACCAAGCCCGTCCAACCTTGATGAAAAGGCCTCCCATCTTAATGGTATGAATCGGAAACTCGGGCTTGTTCGCTGTCGACGGGAAGTAATCGAATCGATGATCTGTTCCAAGATAGATGGAGAATACATCTTCATCGAATCGAGCCCTCATACGTAGGACGATGATTAATTGACCACGATAGCGCTCCAAGAGAGATACATTTCCAAGCATCCACGGTTCCACTTCCCATCATTACTATGAGCAAGGCCCGTGAACCGGGGGCTTAATTTCGCCTCATGGTGCACGGGATCACTGAACAACTGCGGCATGGATATGTACCTCTTACCCAACATTTCTGTGACTGATCCATCTCCCAAGTAATCTTTCCTGACTCAGGGAGCTAAGAAAATTGGACATTCCGCGCGACACCGGCCTGACCTTAAGGGAGATTCGATACCCAATCGATGATCCGAGTACAATGCGACTCCATGAGCTCGCCTTGCCTATGGGATCACGAAGTTTTGAGGAATTACCATGGCCTACGCTCGAAAACCTTGCGACAGGCACGCCGCAGGCAACGCAGGATGGTCGATCTCAGGATAGTCAACCGTCGGAAGCGGATAAACGCGGAGGGAACTCCAATCCAGGCTGGGCTGCTGGCTTGGAATTCTGAATGCTTTTCGAGGCGTCTGCAGCCTATCGAGTCACCCGCGCAGTGTACTCATATCGACTTTGATCGGAGGGCTCAATATTCTGCTCGGAGACGAACCATCTTCGAACCGGAGCTATTTCAACTCCAGGTACGAGATCGTTTCCTGTCTCCGTCCGAGCATTTCGCGCGATGCACTCTCCTTGACACTGCCCAGAGAGTTTGAAGGTCCACTGTCAAGGGTATCGGGTTGCAATCATTTACGAAATCCGGCCTTATTTCGAGTTACACGGTCACGCTTGTCAGTCGATAAACAAGTCACCGTCTGGCATGTCGAAATGTCCTAGTGTGACGCCTCGGCTGATCGACGTTCCGACATTTGTCATTAGGGTATTTTTCTCCGGTGCAGCCCCTCCGAGACGCAAACCGGAGATACGTATAATTTCGTCGAGAAACAGCAAGAGCAAGAGTCGTCTCGCTACTGTCAGATTACGTCGGTCCCGCCGGTGAGAGACTATGCGGGAAGCGCGGGAGGAGCCCCCTAGTGTGCTACTATACGCAAGGACATCCAATACCGTAAACGGTCGCTCTCGGCCAGCGACAGCGGAGCCCGAAATCGGGCGTGAGAAGCTCCCTGCCCAATTGAAGCCTTCGGTAGCTAAGTAAGACGTGGCTTCAGATTGAGATGGATCCCGGGACAAACTCATTGGTCATCCCTGCTCTACAGAGATGCTCCTCGAATGCGTTGCGGATGTGTCCGTTCTCCGCTGGAGCCCCCTGCACGCGAATGTCCCACGGTCGAGTTCGCCAGCCACTCGGGAGCTCCGCATGAGCTCGTCGGCATGAGCGAGTCCGATCGCTCCAGGGGCAACTCGTCGGAACGACAAGCCGCCCAGACAGCTCACGGAAGAGGGCTATCGATTTCCGTGGAACTCGGCGAGAAGCAATCGGTGCCTGAGCCCGCTGGGATCAAGTCACATTAGGAGAACCAGGCACAGCTCGATACGCAGGAAATGTGTTCGAGCACAGTTGGAAGCGGTGCCGTCACGCGTCTGTGACTTCTAAAGGCATGCACCGACAAGTCTACAGCGACAGTCCTCCGCCTGAGGGTTTTTCGTCAGCGGGAGCGGTTGCCCCTCGGCCTAGAGGGCATTGCACCCCAAGAAGCCAGTACTGAGACTCCTAGCTCGCGAAATATCTACCAGATCGTTCGAACACTCGCGAATCCGCTCCTCCTGGAAGTTGAGACAAGTCGAACGAAAGCTGTTTGTCAACTGCAGGCTGACCTGGAGCCCAGCGGATACTTTCTACGAGCGGCTTCAGGAAATTCCTCCCGGAAGAATGCGCGTCCCGAAAGGGCAAAAACCAGGGTTTGCCCCGGAGGCATTCGAAGGGCTGGCGGGTCGCAGGCCGCGTCAGTAACCGTGATAAATTCCAGTATACCGGGAGGATCCCAACTTCGGATTCCAGCTTCCAGGAATTATTCTGTCGTTTTCCATCGGTTTTCGAGCTCCGACGCTCCTCTTGCTTTTTCCTCTTCGGATCAGTACAGTTCTCGGTCCGAGAGCACGGAAACAGGTTCAGAGCCTACGAACCAGACTTGTCTGACTGAGCGTGAGGAGTATCCGGGAGGATGTTTTCGCTGCAAGCGATACAGAGGACAGCTGGTATCGCCAATATCGTTATCGCAGAGGCTCCTGTCCCGCTCACCGCAATAATGAGAGTCTTCACGCGCGATCTCTTCCGGCTTTCTAGATGCAGAGGGTCATACTTTCCACAGCTGAAAGGATTGGAGCCTCTATGAGAGCCGCGATCCGATACGACTTTCCGGTGGTGTGAGCACGCCAGGCCAGTGGCGGCCCGTCAATACCGCCCCGCGTTGATGTCGACCCTTCGACGGGATATGACGGTCGACCTCGTCGAAGGAGTGCCTTGGCATCATGGAAATTCTGAGTGGATGAGGTCTCATATCTGAAGGCGCTCCGCTCGTAGCCGGAAAATTCCTATTTGTGATCGATGATTATTAGGCTCTGAGGTGTAGGAAGCGGGACGTTCGATTCGCGTCGACCCATCAAGGGCTGTGTGCAATCTCGAATGTGGAAAGTTGTGCAAGCGTGACCCAGCGACGGGGGGGGGGGTTGATGTCTCCCGCAATGAAAAATTCACCAACTTGTCGTTGCTCGTCATTTCCCCAGAAAGTCTTGTGGATCAAGAGAAAAACTTCCGCCGGAATATATCGCAACCGTATCAAGAACAGCTAACATGCATCAAACGTAACCATCGAACAAGGAATGGGAGTTATCATCGAGTCTTTTTCCGGAATCCGCGGTTGAAGCGTGTAAGGAGCAGAAATTTTCCTCTGGCATGGCCTAGGGTTCCCCAAATGCAACGGCTGACAGATGACAAGATATAAACTACCGAAAATCGTTGTTGAAAGTGACCGAGCTCCCGCCGTCATTCTATCTCCTCGGAACAGTTTTACTGGCTCTTGGGCGGGCTGCGCGTCCCATCGTCGAGCTCCTTGCAATGCTCGTCAAGAAGAACAATGAGCCTCAGCAATCGCTGCATCGTTCCGTGAGCAAGCGGAGCCTAACCCCACGGAACGGGCCTTCTTAGGAATGTCCCAGCGCGAGCCATTCCTGGCTCTATGAGTGGAATCAGACCGGGATCGGTATCTGGGAGGTAGGACGCGAACGATGCTCAAAAGAGCTCCGCCGTCACCAGTGAGAGCGAATAGATGAATCCAGCATCGAGTGCGAGGCGATAACCGGAGCCTGTTTTCCTACAGAAAGATGAATTCTCCTTCCGAGCCGCCCCTGGGAGGGGCATCGTCACCCATACTCGTCAAACTCCCATACTCCCCTCACTTCGTCAAATAAGCCCCGGACCACATTGAGACGCAGAGGTGACGAGCGCCAGCCACGCGGTTCCGATGGTTCGTGCGTCACGATTCCGTGCAGCATAATCAAAGCGGGTACGCCTGCCCTGAGAGCTGCGTAACAGCTGAAATGTTCCCTGTAGCTTCCCTCGATCATGTTAGAGCGCCATAGCAGTTTCTCAGCGATAATCGCGTGTCTGGAATCGACCTCGGCACCCCCGGGGCGAACGACGGGAATAGAACCTGCTCTCATTACAACAATGTTTCTTCTATGTCTCGCCTGCCTCAAATGAAGATACGCAGCGGTAAAATGGAACTTGGATTGATTCGTCGGTGCGAATCGCAAATTCATCGTCTGGAGCAGGATGTACCCGACCTTGTTCCGCGCTCTGTAAACAGGTTTTCATGCCGAGTTGGTCCAGAAAACCTGCCGCCTACGCGCTCTGAACGGATTCCCCTTGATTCTGATTCTGACCAAGCGACAGCCGCTGGAAACGTACGCATGCCGCTCGTGGATGTGTCTGACTTGGGATATTACGATTTTCATCGAATCCCGAGCCTCGGATCAAGAAGCCTCGTTCTGAGTTCATGAGCCCGCCGCCAGATCCTCTCAAATCCTTGGGCGGGGCATTGCCTGGCGTCGGATAGCTTCCGAAATCCTCCCATCGATTGGAAGGGGAAATATCGGCGACAAACTTGATTCCCCAAAGATGACCGTTTCGCGCGCGCGAAATTCAGAATCAAATCGATTGGTCGCGGGGGACCTCATGCTCGTACCCTCGAGGCGTAGGCGAGGTGAGAGGCGCTCATTCTGAGGACTTGGCAAGTCATCGCGAGTTGCATATTCCGGAGAGGAGTCATTATGGCAGCCAAAACGGATCCACATGTTGCGGCCAAAAATCTTGCAGGGTATCATTCAAATCGATGGGAGTCATGATTCTGGGAGAATGATCGGAGTCATGTAACGTCTATTAGTGTCGACCTTGTCGGAAGAGAGCTGGGCTCATGATGAAACGAGTTCGTACATTTGAGATCAATTCGGGATTTTCTATTCATGATTCGCTCCCGCTAGCTGTCCATCGCTTCCCGCAATGTCGGCACGCTCGCGATTGGAGTTCATCCTTGCAGCATGTGAAACCATGAGTGTTGGCTCGGAGATGCGTCATAGATGAATACCAGCGCGGAGATCGTCGAATTCGAGTCGGTACGCAGAGTAGAAACCGCGCATGAGGGACCTTCCGCGAGCGGAGAAGAAAGTCGATCATATGAAGCTGTATCTAATATTTTCGAGACTCTTACCACCACGGGGATCCTATGGGGGAATTCGGGGGCGGTCGCATATACGCGATGGTCTCTCATACGCAAGTCTCTTATTTAACTTACAAGAAGCTCGAACTGTATTCTGATTCTATGGAATTATAGATATACTTCAGTTCCCGAGCTTCTTATCCTCTGGGGAGCCGTACTCATGCTGTTATCCGATCCACGGGGTATACTATCGAGCTCCCCGCGGCTCGTGGTCTCTCATCGGGTGAAATTTTCGGAGGAAGTTCTTGTTATCAACCGCCGTAGTCCGGGAGCAGAATCGCGGAACGACGCCCGGGGCTTGTTTATTCGAGATCGTCTCGAGGAGACAGCCTCCGTGCTCCTGCACTGGAACTTACTTGAGCGACTAAGCGAACAAATTCCTATTCTTGAGAGGTACTCTGCGGATGAAACAACTGTTGGCGATTCCCAGCATGCAGGATGGGTACATATATAAACTTGAATTGAATGGTCCCCGCCAGGGCTAGACGCGCAAGTTATTCTGCTGTTCTCGACCTTGATTTTTGAAACGAGGAAGAATTCTGGGTCGTTCGGGAGGCTCAGAGCGTGGTCCAAACTTGAATCTCTGAAATAGTCTGCGGGCACGCTAGAGAGGTTCTTCTATGGTTCGTGGAGCCGACCACCTATCTTTTGCGGCGGTCCCCAGAAAATCGGGATCCAGAGTCCCTCCCTCCTGCGAGTTCCGTCTCAGTCATCCCAGGGGGATGGGGGAGACCGCGGTCTCGAAAGATTGTCCTCCGTAGCAATTACGGATTACTAGATTGAGCCACCAGGACACCGTGTTCTTGAAGATTGAGGGAGAGCCCAGAACTGACTGAGTTGAAGGTAGCGGCACTCAAATGGAAGATATCAAGTGAATGACCGGGATTGCTGCATTCTCCCTTTCCATTTGTTCAGGAGTGGGCCATTGGGAGTATTACATTTCTCCGAATTCCAGCTAGGGCCCCCCGCCAGAGGTGGCTCACTGTCACATGGAGGGGAGGGATTGGGCTCTTCCTGAATATATGAGTCCGATTTATGGAAAACTTTTCGTAGATCGTGGAGCTCCGTGGCGGAGAAAGTTTTATGGGAAAACTAAGATTCGGAGCCTTACGGGAGACGGGGATACGGTATGTTCTTAGCGCATCTGAGTGCAATAGTTAGTGTAAACAATCAAATTGGTTTGTTTAGATGTAATACGCGCGAAATACAGTAGATAAGTAGTCATATTTATTGGATCGCGAAACATCGGTTTCGAACGGAATGCTCATCGCTGAATAAGAGAAACTTCCGAAGAATGCGCCAGTCTCGCTGGCGGATCAATTCAATGGCCTTAGAGTTCTGATCCTGCCTTCCGGTCTTTACACAATCAATTGAAGCGTTCCGGGACACCGTTCGAAGCGAAGCCTCGCGAATGGATCGTATGTCGGACAGACGATCCCTCACAATAGAGTTTCCGACTCCGACAGACAGGAATCGAAGATGTTTTGAGCAATAAGATTCTCGGTTGGAAATATCATGGTCGATCAATAGAACATCGACCAGACTGGTTAGTATGCAGTTATACAGTCCGCATTCTTGGGATTCCCGTTCTACCCGGATCCCGTCAAATATTTTGATTGAGGACAAGTTGGTTCCCGCGGTCGGAATCCTGTGCATGATATCCGATCCTGAACGATAGAGTCAAGTTGCTACACTATTCCGTATCAAACATTGTAGGTCACATATTTCCTGGATCAACTTTAATTTGAGAAATTCTCCGTCCGAAAGGAAGCGTGCGGATCACGCAGCCCCTCGACGCCAACATTCTCTGACGGAGAAACAGTGAATGGATATGGGTCTTCTGACACGATCATTCCCCTCAAATACGAATTTCTCGAGCAGATTCCTTCGATCCAGCTCGCTATGTGGCGGAACCTTCCATCCTACCGTCTGACTTGTGAGCTAATCTCTCAAAATTATCACAACACACTGGAATATTTTCATCCCAAACAACAGCCAAAAAAATATTCTTCTCGTCTCTCTGAACGGAACTGCAAGTTCTCTCGTCTGATGCTTCTTCGATAGTCTCTAATTCTGGTTACGTCCCCCAAGTAAGAGCCTTCAAGTCGAAGATCTCCGGTAGTACTCCCCATGGAGACAACGTGTCGAGAACTGAAGCTCCACACGATTAGCTTTCACACTCCGAAAATTGCGTTTCCCAAAATATGATACAAGTTCCGAGAGCTCAATCAACTTTGAGAGGAGGGGTGCAATGAGTGGACAGAAAACAGCCTGACCGTGATGCACTACGAGCGTCCTGACTACAAGCGGAATTTTCTACAGCTCATCATTCTAGGTATAAGACAACCCTCAATATACAAGAAAACCCCTGAAACGTCACCGACAACAATCCCTTTATGGGGTCCGTCGCTCTTTGGCACTGAATTATTTTCGTTCTCGAGAGCCTCTGTTACACAAGTAAAGAAAGAAGGTTTGAGATTTCCCGAGCTGGGGTCCGAAGAAACCTCGCTCGGAAAAAGTCGGAATCACAATCCCTCGCCACTGCGTGTGTACAATGGGATTACGCGAACTTGCTTCGACGTATCCTCTACTTTCAACCTTTCCCCCGTAGAGGTCACAATCCTGTCTGCTTTCGAGCGGGAATAGATTCCGACTAATTTCCCGGGCGGATAACAGGGGCGCCGCGGACATCGGTCTTCTGTAAGGGTGGGACGCCGCCTGGGACGGCGAGTGCCGCATATTGGTCGGAACACTGACGCATTACGTTTTCCGCTATCAGCGAGTTTCGGTGCTGGGACTCAAGCATCGTAACTCCGTTACCTCGAGTGTCCACAACGCCTGGTCCCCGATCCGGGCAGCGTGTCGTTTCGCTGACAAAGGGGAATTAGTTCGAGCTACAACTCGGAGCGAGATGATGGAGCCGTTCTTGAAGTTTGTCTCCGTTCGAGCGGAGCAATTGATAGAAAACGAGGAGTTTCCCTCCTATGCTCTAGAGCTCAGAGACGGAGTCTTCAGATGTTCTGTCGTTTCCTTGCAACTCATTGTCGGACTTAATCAACTTCGACCAATTAGCAGTTCGTGCTGACGGTCGGGGTGTCGAAGCTGTGACTGCATCCACACGAGCAATGACTGGTGCTCCCCGTTGCTCCGGAAAACGAAGCGCTCTCGCTCCGAGTTAGCCAGGATCACACGAACTGTTCGCGGAGTTTCCGGTTGAGCTGATCGCGATCAATGACTTGTAGTTGAGCATGCTTTCCGTGCAGCTTAATCGAGGCTAACCGACTTCCAAAGTTGGCCTGCTGAAATGTTAAATTGATTTCAACGTCGACACCGGAGCACAATTTCCTATCGAAAGCCATCGCTCAGTTAGTTCCGTGCTTCCAACCATCCCGTTCCCAGAACATTGATTCCTGCGGAGTTCGGGTCGGATGTGTCATCCGTGTTGGCTACTTTCGAAACGTTTCACCTCTATCGTTGTGTATTCTCGTCCCTATTCCTACCACGCAGGCTCATTGGTGTCGTTTCAAATTCACAGGGAATTACTCGTCGACTGTTTTTCGCTCGAATATTCGGAAACGATTACGATGAGGGTGAATGTTTCACAAGAACAATCCTAGACGTAGCTACCTAGGTAGGGGCAGGCCTGGCCTGAATCAATAAAATGCTATTCAAAGCATCAGCCTACCTCGAGAGGGAATGTGGAATTTTTTGAAGAGAGCTCCCCCGAGAAAGCTCTCCCCAAGGGTATACCGCTCAAGGAAATACCGCATTCCAGCTTGGATTGATAGGTGCATTCAACGGAGAAAAATCTTCGTCTAAGACAGCGTTTCGCTAATTAAGCCCGGCTCAACCGCGATCAGCTTACCCGCCGATTGTGCAAATCCGGCTTTTGTGAAGACCCGATTAATACTCTAATTCTCTCTGCGTTCTTGCCAGCGGTCCGTGGACCTCAATCGTTCCAGTACCTGAGTCAATCTATTTTGTTAGTTGATGAACAATACTATACCATTGGCGGACTCACTTCGGTGAGAGTGGTCGCCATAGTCTTCTTAGAGCTTCGTCTAGCGCGGAAGCGGAATGGCTTGAGACCCCAAAAATAACGCGCAAGTTGCAGCTTGAATAGTCTTGTAGTGAGTGTATACAGAACAGGGTTCAAAGCCGAGTTGACCGGTAACAGAATCACCGCGACCCACGCGTAAAGTGTTTCATTGATGGGAAAACCTGCAATCCGCGTAAAGAGGAAGCCCGTGGTAAGAAAAATAGAATCGTTCGATGTTGCCCTGCTGCTCCCCATGTCAGATATTCGCTGTCTTCCGCTAGGCTCACCAAGCAAGGCAACAATCTTGACACCGGCGATGGGCATCCAACACATGAAGTCAGTGCCCACGATGAAAGCAAAACGCTTCGCGATAGCACGGTCCTGAAGCTGCTGGGTCGACCGCAGATTCAAGCGCGAGTCCGTGATGCTCAGAAACATACTCACGTAGGCGTACGCAATGAAGGCGAACGCTAACGAGTTGATCGTGCAGAAGATCAACGCCGAATATTCCCAACCTAGAACATGAACTCGAGCTCGAATCCAAAGGTAAACGACAACAGTCCCTCGAACCTGCGGAGCAGAAGGAGGAAGAAGAGGTTCCTGCGCTCCACCGGATTCCGCCTGGACGGGGAATTCAGCTAAGCGTGAGGAGGTCAATAAAAGATCCCGATCCACGTACCTTTTATGTATGGCTTGTGCAGATGCAAGGGGAGACATACGCCGTTCGATCCATAAAAAATTGAAGCGAAAGAATCCGGTTGCGTCAAAGGGTAGATCGCAATCATGAAGGCGGCTGACCAAGTCAAGCACATAAGCGTCCACGCTTTAGTGATAGTGCGTTTCTTTGTTGACAACGGATACATGATTGAAATGAAGCGGTCCGTCGTGATCACCGTCAAAGTGAACACCGATGCCTCCGAGCTGATCGTGGCGATTATGCCTGAGAGAAGTTTCATGTTGCCCGTGAGATTCAACAGAAGGAGTTTCCAGACGAGATTGTGTTTGTCTTCTCCGGCAACTTTTTTCACTCTCACCACGGATATACGTATCTGCATCACGTGAGGAAAACTTTTGCGACGGAACCGAAAAATCCAAATCGGAAATTCTGCACCAGAAGACCAAGGAAGAGACTAGCGCCAAAAAGCGAATCCGCTCGGTGGTGTATCGCACTCAATACACACGTCGTCGCATGTTCGTTTGTCGTGCGAGCTCAAAAGAGAGTTATATATGCCGCCGGTTGTTAGCCTCTGTTGGGCGTTGACCCCGGCTCGCCATTGAGCATTCAATTGAACATGGTGTTGACCCGCCAACCTTGAGGTATCACACAGTGGGGTGAAGCTCCAGAGAAGCCATGACGGAACGACGTAACACCTCTGGTTGTAAACAACAACAACAAGAACAGAGACGTCAGACAAGGTCTTCGCGTGTTAATATGGTCCGTGCCCACCGAGAGAACTTTTTGCTTTTACAATGGAGCATATGGCGCCGGTGACGCGCCATCTCGACGCCTCATTTTTGGGACTATGAGATCTGGGAATAAAACGCTTGCGGTTCCGCCAAGTGGTTTCATCGGGGAGACTCCTGAGTTCGAACGACTTTTGGCATCACCACATCGATGAGTCCAAAAAAGAAAACTTACCCGCGGCGGCGCAGCTGAGGGAGTGTCGCCAGCGGAATTCGTGACGAATGTATTCTCCACGGAACAAAACATCGTGGGCTGCGATGATGAAGAGATAGACTCCCATCAGAAAATCCGAGAAAGCGAGATTCTTTATGTAAAAAGAGTGCACTCGATTGGGTTCCCGGAACAACATGCGACCAATGAGGACCTGTAGGTACGAAGCATCTGGTTAGGAAACCGCTCTCAGGGTCACCGTATGCCGGCTCTTCGCTCTGAGGAAAGTTTCTTTGGAAGCCACGGACTCCTTATACTAATATTCCTGCAGGAGAATGGGGAACGTTGCGCCATCGTCTTTGCTATTCCGACTTTGGAATTCGAGTAAGACGGAACTGGAAATCCTACACGCTCGAAAGAACATCATTGAATCTGACAGGAGACGACGAAGAATCTATGCACATTTTTTTCACAAGGAAAATATATAAAAATTCGAGCGACATGACTTATTGCCCAGAGGACCATGCGCAGACTCCTCCTTAAATATCGGGATTCCCGAAAGGAGTTTTGCTGTTTCAATATGCATTCGGTCTCTATTCTGCAACATTCTTCTATTGTTGAGGAGGAATGAGTTTTCTGATTTTGGGATAGTCCCGGATGAATTCAATTCGTATTTGAGGAATTCGCTCATAGGTGCCTCACCAGCAAATTCCCGAAGCATGCCATGACCGCGATGATCCAGACAAACACTCGAAGAAATTCACTCTGAAGCAAGTTATGAACAGAGGAGATCCCGTCACCCGGTGGATGACATAGCTCCGCTTGAGGAACCCACAGACACATCGCGAACTCTGTGAAATACCTGCAACCGAAAACCGCCTCGCTCACAGCTTGAGGGACCGACGAAGCCTCATATGATTCGAGTCTACTCGTCCGAGTACGGCAAGTTCAACTCACGCTGTTTTAAGATTCCGCAAGGCCCGGAAATGAATCTCTCCCACTTTGCTCAATGGATTGTTTTCCATGATTCTGGAAACGACAGAGCTTCCTCAATCTCTCTCCTACGAGGGGAAACCAATAAATAAGGGCCTCATGTTACTGAACTCACAGGGACGTGAGGATCGAAGTGTTGGAGAAGGCGGTCTCGGAAATCGAATCAATCTTGTTATTCTCCACATTCCTGCAAAACAGACGGATATTCAATCCAGATCCGATGTTGAACCGAGCTCTCGACGATGTTACTTCACGGAGGAGCTTCGATCAGCAAGCATCTCCTAACGCCGGCCATAGAATCGATCTCCTCCTACAGTCTACTCACAGGAACTCGAGGGATGGCAGATTGAGCTCGATGTCGATCTCTCTCAAGTGGTTTGAGCCGAGATAGCTGGAAATAAAAGCTCACAGCAAATATCCTCACAAACCCGAATTACAGTGCCAGGATACACTTTGTGCTTGTGATGCGCATTCCATGCGAGGGAGCGATTCGAAAGGAACCTCTATTTGCTTAGCACACAAGGGGAACGGAAGAAGGGCGAGGTAGTCCCGGGGCTTCAGGACTCAGGGGATTCACAAGAAGAAGCAAAAGGAAAACCCGGAGAATGTTCAGGGGGACAAACTCACAGATCTCTGAGCGATTTCAGTTTCATGAACCATCTGGACCGTAGATTCGTAAGACGATTCGATGATATAGATCTGTAATTGAGAAAAGGATCCGAATTCTCCCGAGGGCCAATGTATGCGGCTTCGCACCGTGAGCATCCCGGACACTCGCTTCTTCAGAGCCAAACCATGGGAGACGACCTCAGATTCACCAGTATTCACCGAACTCGCCAGTACTGGCGCTACGCTTATTGCGAAAGAAACCTTTCGAGAGGCGACTTTCCTGTAAACAGTTTCCCAGCGCCCTGCCTCCTCCGCCCGGTAGGAAAACTCAAGCACTCAACTGAATTTCGCAATTCCCCTCATTCTTTTACCGCGTTTCCGTCGAAGAATTGAAGTCGATCATCAAAATGAGCCCTCTTGCCTCCGCCGGCGGGAGTGCTCTATGGTAATGCTCAACTCGGTATATCTCGGACTTTCGCGCCAATGAGCGGAAGCCTTCGCGGCTCTGCATCATCGGAAATTAGACATCGGTCCCACTCGCATGGTAAACCATCCGGCGGAACTCCATACAGAATCGAATCGGCAAGCGTCGCGGACGACAAAGAATGGGGTTGGACCGAGTCCTCGTAAGCGTTTACCTCTCACTCAGCCGGACTCGATATGAATTCACAATCAACACACAGTCATAACCATGACTCAGTAGGATCGGGAGTCGCTCAGTTTCTGACAACACCTACTCATCCGACCTATCTGACACTTCATCTTACTGAACCACGAGGACTGTCAGAGATCCTCCCCGAGGCTTCGGCGAGGTTCCGCGAATTGTTTTCAGGCAAGGCCGGAGCGATTGGGACGTCATCTCGTCTCGGAGCGCAGGCGCACGCTCGGCAGCACGCTCGATTCTCGCGGGAGTCCCCACGACCTGGTTCTCATCATCCGTGATCGTTTCGCATGTCGACGCATGTGGAAATCGAACTCGATGGCGGAGCGATGGATCTCTCAGATGGATCAGAAGGAGATCAGGAGACGGGCGAAGCTCTCGGGGAACTCAAACCGACGACGGCACGGAGCACAGTTGGGAATTCCGACGAGTTGTCCGATGAGTAATGGGATTCAGATTGTGGAGAGTTGTCCAATCCCGACAATTGCGTCAATCCTTTCGAATCAAAACATCGCAGCGAAGTTTGAGTTCGCACACGGATGCTCTGAAGGTCGCGCCGATCGTCAACAGAGTCGTGACAAGAGGCGGTCCGGTTGTTCCTGAAGGTCGAGGTTCGGACAATCGCTCGGAACATAGACCCGGATTAACAATCGGAGCAACGATACGATGTAGCAAGTCTCCAGATGTTTTCCTCTGGCAGCTCATCGGCTTGTGGGCGAAGTTCCGAAACTTCTCGTTCTAGTTCCGATCACCGGTGTAGTCCTTTGGGGCTGTGCAGACGCACGGATTATTTTCCGAAGCGAAGGAACCAGACGATTATCCCTGTTTACGAGGAATTTCAGAGCGCCGCGCTGATCCGGAGGCAGCTCGCATTTCGAGAGCTCAGGTCGGAGAAGACGAAGCGTAACACTTCTTCATGGGAACAACACCCAGCGTTGCGCTTGTGGCGCTCGGTCGCGTGCTGTTCTCTCTCTTTCTCATGCGATACTTCATTATCAGACAGACGTTCATTATGACTACTCGGCTGAAAATGGTTTCGCTCCGAGTATAGTCAAAGGCACTCAGCCATACAGCTGGACGAGGTAACCCAAATCGTGAAGCACCCCTCAACAAAAACGACGCGCTCTTATATGACGAATGTTGGAGGCCCAACGCAATATGTCATACACCTTCCAACACGGAGCTTGTCTCTAGGGAGCACAGGCAGCGAATTTGAATACATATTGTTGAATAATTATCCGTAGCTCTTAATTAGAGAGTGCCGGGAAGAGACAATTCGCGTGAATTTCTAGCCAGAAATACTTGACAATCACGCTCTCACACCCAGAAGAGCCCCGGAGAGTAATATTTACCGGAAATAAGCGACGTGAATTATACCAGATCAGAAGCTCGAAGCTGAATACGAGATGCTCTCGCATGGCCGTAAAGACCGAGATTCGTCCGGACGACTATACAGTCACTGCTCAATACTGAGCCCTCCTTTCATTCTCGATCATATCCCGGAGGAGAGCAGAGTCAAGATATTCCTCAGAGTCAAGATAAGTTCATCAAAGAATGATCAGACTTCGGAGTTGTACTCACAGAATACGGAGTTTATGGAGGGAGTCGAAAGTCTCCATATCGATGTGTTTGATGTGGTTGTTGTCGAGGCGTCTAGAATTGATAAGAACAAGGAACATGACACGGGGTCCTAGCGGTGAGCATGAGTTCGCTGTCCAACTCGGAACCATATTAGGAGTGGGATTATAGGGACGATTTTTGACTCACAAAGTCTCCAACGCGACCAAATTCCGGAACATTCCGTTGCGAAGTTCCTTTAGTGCGCAATCGCGCAATTCTCTGCGAGTAGAAAGAAAAACCGAAAATGTGAAACGATTCTCGCCAACTAGAAACCATGACTATCAATAATGCAGACCGGCTCGGTGGCAGTCCGCGTGCGAGCTTGCTCTCATATCCTACGAGAATCCGCAATCCTACACAGGGAAATGTCGTTACCACGAGCACCATAAGAAAGAATTTCCACGAGCACGAATTGCCATGAAGATCATGATGGAAATAATTCGCTACAGCGAACTTTCCTTACAACGAGCATATTTTTTTCGGTTCGGCGATGTTGGTCGTAACGAGATTTCACTGTAATGGAAACCGCATCGGCCAGGACCGTGGTCTCTGGCGGCTTCAGCTAGTTGGTGTTAGGGCCACAAACGTCGCTGACTGAGGAGGCCCGCAAATGGGAGAAACAAGAAAAAGAGAAACGGAAATCTGCTAAGCGATGGAGACGTCCCCCGGCAATAATTGTGTTCGAAACTCACAGATCTCGGAGGGTGCTGAGACCGCTGAATGCTCCATCTTGAATGCTCGTAATCGGATTATACGAGAGCTTACTGGGAATAAAGAGGCTTAGGTTTGGAGCTTTCCCCACCGGTGAAATTAAGCCCGATTCAGAGCCTATTCAAAAGTTACTCACAGTTTCCTCAGCTTCCCCATGTGACCAAAGGTATTCTTGTGGATTTTTCGGATGCTATTGCCCGTCAGACGTCTGATGAAAATTCTCAGAGTCAGAATCGTCTCCAAGAGAGGGCTATACATATTTTTAATCGTCTTTATGAGCGACTCTCCTATCGACTTACAGATAAGTGAGCTTCGAGAGCTTGGCGAACGCTCCATCCTCGATAGCCGAAACTTCGCATGATGAGAGTGTTCTACGCGTAAGAAAGGTGGGAGAATAGGGGAAGCTTAGTATTAGATATCAAAGTCATGGCGGATTCGAATCGGGATCTCCCTGGGTTCGACATTGCGGACTCCGTGCCGACGTGTGCATCCGTGGTTCCTGACTTTGCCTCATCTAGTAGTCCACAGCGAGTTCGGTGCATTCAGCAGGAGGCACAGGAGTCATGAGAGATACATGGCGGAGATTTATGGTTCAGATCGATTTCCCGACTCGCTCGACGATACTCACAGGTCAACTAACGATGTAAAGGGTCTCAGGAGGTCGTGTGAAATCCTAAGCAAGATATTTCCCGACGCATCACTGGAAGGCGCGCGGAGGAGCTTGTTTAGATAATGGGACGAATCTCAATCGATGAGAATCGCGAATTTCCGAACTCCGAACTGACAACGGGATTCGAGAAATAAATGAGATATACTACAAAATGAATAAAAAGATCTCTCAAAAAAATGTACTTTCTACGAAGTGAAAAAGATGAAGTCTCGCAATACAAGATAGTACACAGATTGCGACTCACATCAACGTTGCATTCGAGGGTATCGCCTCCAAATTCCGGAAGCCAGCTCGGAGGCAGTAAAACTTCTCGGCGTTCGGGACGCATCGACATTTTTCCAAAGGCTTCCATTCTGCGAGAAAACTCAATCAATATATTTCACCCCAAGCTCCGCCGCTAAAGAGGAGCGCAGTCACCCGAGCTTCGGATTAAAGAGCTTACGACCCATCAGTCTAGTAGTCGGAACGCGAGTGAGGTCCCGCTGAGGATTCCTTTGGAGCGATCCCGATAGTTGGTCCTCAAACTCACCACAGAAAGGCAGACTTTCTAGATCAACGTCGTGTCGTTTTCGGTAGTGATTATTGAGAAAATTCGAGTAAACTTCGTCATGCACTGGAAGAACAATTAGGGAAGACATATGATCATTCGAGCTATCGTAAACTTGATCTTGCAGTGATACCTGACTTAAAGGTCCACCAGATATATCGGTCCGGATTTCGACGGCACCGCGCATGGTCCGATAAGACAGGTTTCACCCTACCTGCTTCCGGGAGTTCTCATCGATACGAAGTGATCCAGATGGTCGCCAAAGGGGAAGACTCACCGCATTTATCTTCATCTGAATTGTCGCCGCAATCATTTTTTTTGTTGCATTTGAGCTTCGACGGAATACATCGACCTGACCTACATCTGAAGTTTGCAGGACTCTCGCAGGGGATCGCAAGAAGCGATGGGGATGCGTTTCCTGCAATTATCCAGCGCGGTCACTCGAGCCTCCGGTGAACTTCTCCGTCTCGGTCTAGAGGGGGATCTGACTTCCGGTATTACCCTCGAGAGGGAAGCCCTATACTGCTAAGCAAACAGGCGGAAAACCACACAGGGAAGATTCTCATTCCATGAGTGTTAGCTCACCACTGCAGTTCTCAGAGTCTTGATGTGGCTCGCATTTGACAAAAGTTTGAGTGGAGTTATCGCTCCCGCCGGTGCAATCCGATCCGCGTGTACATGACGGGGCTGCTGTCTTGAAACCTGCGGAGGACCCCATCTGTGATTAGAACTCGATCTGAATCTGCGGAGGAAAACCCGGCGTGTCATTCCAAACCTCTGTCTCCCAGATCATGCCGATATCAGGAATTTCCTCACGGAGGAATGGCGGTAGCCATCTCTCCAGAGCAAAGATTTCTCCAACGCTCCGGAAAACGACTCAAAAAGACTGCCGAGCTCGAAATGTATCCAGTTCTTTTTTCCGGCGACAAGTCCGCAGGAGAAATGCGTCAAGTCTCGAAGCTTCCGAAGGATTCTAACGCAAGAATAAAGACAGCTCCACTTCGGCGAATCCGCATTCAATCCGCTCACGATTTCCAGACACTTCAAATTTCCTCGTCGTCTCGAGAACAAGAACAGGAATTATGCAGACTCGGCATGCGTTCAAGCACTCTCAGATTGCAACTTTTGTTCGTTCCTCAAACCCGAATCGACCAAGCATTGACACGATTTCGCGAAATCACTCTCCCGCTCGAGCATGGCAGGACTGTCTTCAGTCGAAAAATCATCTGCAAGCATCGATCGCAGCGCTGTGAGTTTCCGCGTCGGGTGGAATCCTCTTGAAGACATCTGGGTTTGGAGGGGTTCGCTGGAAGCGCAAACAAGGTGGAGAACGATGCCGAACTTTCGGCGAGCTGCGATACCCACCGTGAGGTATCGCAGAAGTTTCACTCAATTACTCCATGGTCTCATGACGCAGGTAGAATTCGCTATCTCGGAAGAGTACGAACGTCTCCTCTGGTAGAAAGCACAGATGTTTCGTAAGGTTTCTAGAACGAACAGTGCTTTCTACAGGGTCTTGCGCAAGGCTTGCTCTCGCTCCAGAGATCAGGTTCCCCCTTTGAAAACGCCGTCGAATACAGCCCATAGTGCGGGAAGTACCGAGCGAAACCTCCCCCGAGGAACTGCGCAGTAATGGTTTACAGAGTGGAGGACTCGTCGGGCATCCCCTTACGCCGGTCTCTCTCCTCATTGACGAGAGCCGCGTTTTCGATCGAATTTGAACCGGAGTCTCCTCGCAATAACTCTCTTGGAGTCGGAAGAGGCCGGCGAGTTTACGAGTAGCGGAGAGATATTGTTTCTCTCCTGAGAAGTTCGTCGTGAATTAGTAACCGAGCTCGCTCTCTGCGGTCGGCAGGCGCAGCTTAGCGTGGTCACTATTCGGTCCGAAACTGGTCACTGGGAAGATCTCCAGGCCTGGCTCTGTAATCCGCATCCACGTCCGAGGCAAATTCGAGGGGGTCGATCGAGATCCGCTCCAAGGAATGGACTCGGCGGAAACCTAGTTCGAGCTCGCTCCGATATGGACGCTCGAGTTTGCCCGCTGAAGAATCAGGCCGCGCTATTCCGATAGCGAGCGGATTGCTAAATTCGTCGCGGCTGCGCGAGATACGAGAGCCGCTATCAGCGCATACGTATCTCTTTGAACAGGGAGATAGCACAATGGATAGAGCCCGCAAACTGTGATGAATTCGACGCTCGGGGTAACCGATGCCCTGCGAAAACTCCAACTTTAACCTCCTCGATTTGATCACTTCCAGAGATTCAGGGAATCGGCCATTTGGACAAAGATTCCCGGGAGAGCCACCGTTCTTGCGTATCCGCTAAGGAGCTGCAATGAGACGACGGATGATGCGTCCGAGTCCGTCTAAAGATGCGAAGTGTCCTCACTTACAAAAGAACGATATGAAGGCCAGTTGAATTCTCATCCCTCCGGCGAGAGAGTCTTCACATGCACACGTTGCTACCTGGAACAATAAAATGAGGTCAAGAGGCAGAGCGATGGGCAGGATAGAAACGCGCAGGAGGAGCTGCCTCGGGGGCATCCCTCCCATATGGTACATATACCCCCGAATGCTCTTTTTCGCAGCGAAGCCGGGTGCTCATTTTGCGCCGTGTCCGACAAACGAGGGCGACCTGCGTTGCGGAAATAATTTCCGCTCGTATCTAGATCACGTTCAGTCCCAGGGTCGGTGAAGCCATCCCAGGGCACTGGTCGCGCAATGAGTTTTTTATTTTCGTGGACCTCCGTTCGGGAACGGCCTAGTTCAAGGAACAGTCAATCTCCTGTGGCGACGATGGATACACGATCCTTCGCTCCGATGAGATAAGCGCTCATCGATTCCATTCGGCATTAGTTCCGTGCGCCTTTATGAAATAAATACTCGAAACAAGACAAAGCATCGGTATAGGTGCTGTGAATGAGATATTCATCATACCGAGAACGTCTCTGTAGGTTTTTCTCGTTTTATCTCTCCCAATATTCTAATATGTTGTCGGAGCAGCGTTAAATATTCTCCCTCCGTGTACTTCCATCATAACATACAGCGAGCTGTCCATTGTAGGGCCGACGTGCTCATTTTAGGATCTGTCATGCTCTGGAAGAAGAGAGCGGGTCCTGGTCGGCGGAGAGCCGAAGCGCAGGCTTCCGTGAGACTGCATCGGAGTCAATCATGGAGTATCACGCATGCAAGCGGCAATGGATCCTCTGATTCCGGTTTATCCATCGAGACCTATGGGTATTCCGACATCTTCAATGAATTAAAAATCTATCCGAAATAAATGCACCGCTCACGATAAATGTTCTATGCCTGAGATTCTCCTTTGAGCAGTTGAACTTCCAGACTTCCAGGGTCTCATCACTCTCACTTTGCCGGATTCGGAGTTTGAGTTGTCATTATTTTTCAGAACTTCAATCGATCGATTGACGGAATCCTCGGCCTGTACCGTTGGAATGAGGGGGCAGAGCAAACCGACGGAAGCTAGCGGATGGCTCCTGGGTCGATACATGCGTCCCGACTCGATGTCGCGGAATCGCGATCCTCCTATCGAAAACTTGTCGTGTCGCATGGATTCTTGCCCGAGTCACAAGTCGGTGTGCGCCGCGGGCGCTCATCATTGGAGCTCAAGGAACCGTGTATACGTAACAAAGTAATCATGACCGCCGTTCATCGATTTCAACCACGATACAGGCTGCATAAACACCGACGGAATCCGGCTGTGCTTGGCCCCGGCTTTGACGGGGAATTTGAATCGGTGAAATATTATTTATGATTAGAGTTGCGATATGAGAGGACACGTCCTTTTTTGTCGGCTTTGACCGCTTTTTGGGGGTTTTCTCGGAAATGTCCGCTTTCAGGATTTTTCGAAGAAATACCACTGAACTCAATGGAAAAGATTGAATTTCTGCGCTGTCTTTTCGCCGAGGGCACCGAGGTCTCGGCTGCACAAGCGTGAGCCAGAAGCGCCGGAGGTTGGGTCAGAAATATTCTTCTCAGCGAATTGTCTCTGAACGATCGTTAGGGCATGGAAGTTCAGTTGCTTATTAGAAAAACGGTCGGAGAGTCGAATCAATTCCATGGAAAAGCAAAAAACACGGAATAGAGTGTCCGCTTCTGATGTCCGCTTTCCGTCCCGATGTCCGCGCGGACATCGTCCTTTTCCGGGAAAGAAATGTCCTCTCATATCGCAACTTTATTTATGATGAATGGAATAATTCTATCATCATCGACCGAGCCCGGTGCACAACGAGCCGGCACTCAATCCGGAAGAGCTCCACCGACCTCTTATGGCTCTCTCCCTCGCGTGAAGAGGCGAACTAATTTTCTTGCTGGGAAGTACTCCTGACTGAGATATCCTGTGCTTGCTCACAAGCGTGGGGATCGTGTGACCCAAGAAAGCGCCCCCGACTTTTCACTCACCAGACGACAGGGAAGGTTTGTGGGGAGGCTTTTCCTCGTAGCCCCCTGTTTCTGGATCAGAAACCACTCGCGATTGATAGAGTTTCGCTGGTCCCGTCGCGAGCGGCGCTCTCTTGCACGACGCCACTTTACCGGGTGAAACCGAACACTTCTACTGGCGGTCGTCAAGGAAAAAGTTGCTCACAAAAGCACCGCTCTCTCGTGAGGCAGACATTCGAGGGACGGCGGCAATGTTGACACCAAGCTGTGTACGCGAAGGCTCGCTTCGGAACAACCCCATTCCATTCCCCTTGGGAGCTACGCAATTTGGGTCATTTCCTGATTCAGGGTGTACTCGGTAGTTTCGGATCGATTCAGAAATAAAAGACTTTCCCGTTTCAGAACTCAGATGGAGCAGATCAGGTATCGTTTCTGGCAGACTATACAGAGGAGAGCGGAATAAGAACTCGGGATCAATTATCATCGAACCGAACGTCTGGGAAGGTGAATCACGCTCGATAGGTTTCAACCAACAGAGGCTGGTTGCGCCGACGAGACACATAAGATAGGATTCCTTGGCGGTGTAGAGTTTCCAGGAAAAGGTAGACATCGGCGCGTCGATCCACGATCGCTGCTGCACAGGGCCACGGAGAGGGGTCTCGATGTCTACCTCCTCACGCGACGAAGTATGTTTATGGAGTTTGCCTCACAAGGGGAGTGCTGAACATGTAACACGCCGATCGGGCTAAAACTCCGGTCATAAAAGCCCCCACCCAAGGTAGGTTTATCCCTAAGAGGTTATCCGCGTATGGCCACTTTGAGGGTGTTTAAAGAATTATCGAAAATTCGCCCTTAAGCATTAACTCTATTGAAGAATAGTGGATCTGCCAGTGACTTACTTTCGAGAACCTATGTTTTCGGATCGCTCAGTTCGAATTCGGCGCCAAGACACCATCTTGATAAGTGGTACACTTTCCCTCACTTTTCTGTGAAGTACCACGTACGAGGAATTCGGAAGAACAAACTTCTTTAACCCGTATATTTAAAAATTTGGCTCTAATTGTTTGGCGGAGCGACGAGTGGGGAAAGTGTACCCTTATCAACATGGTGTCTTCGCGCATAGATTCTGCTCGCTATGTACGCATTTGAGAAACGAGAAACAGGGGGGGGAGGAAGGGTATACAGGCATACACTCTTGTGAATAGGTACTCTCTATGCTGATCTTATTCTCTACTACGAACTTTTTATTGAATAAATTATCTTTATTGGAATGAAATTATAAATTATTTTGAGTACAATTGGTGGAAGTGGAGGATCTATGCCCTTCTGGAAGAGGTGCCGACGGGGCACTCTCGAAGCTTTATAGACACTCCGCAGAGCTCGCTTCTGAAGTTCAATCAGGGGATCGAGAGCGAGAGAGCTTTTGACGTACCTTCATAAATCGTAATCATGTACCTCAAGTGCGACTCCACAAGCGCAAAATACAGCCGTCGTCTCACGGAGATCGAACTCATATGTTGTAGCCGGCCAATTATCGCATTACTCGCCCTCAGTTTTGAGGGGATTGCCGCAATGTGCTCATTGACTTTGCAATTTCATTCTGGACGATTAGCCCTAGGTATTTATAATTCTCAGTTTTTCCGAGGCGCGTACAATCGCGGATAGAATCATTGCATGACGTTTTGTGTTATGTAACTCCCCCGTGGTCGTCAGCTTTCGGTTTATTATTTACCAGCCCTGGGGAACGCGGCCTTCGGCCGCGCTCCTTATTGTGGACTCAAGCGGGAATCCCGAGCTCATTGCCCGGGTGAGAACTCGTAGGTTGAAGGCAGCGGCAAATCCACCATCAGGAATTGCAGCGGTTCGTCGCGATGCGATCAATTCCATGAGAGAAATGATTTCGTTGTTGGGCTTTGGCACTGACCACCTTCTGACGGTTTCTAGAACTCGTCGGCTCGTAATCTTCGTCATGAAAATCCGCCGTAGATAATCCTGATGATATCACTATACAACCGGGAAAGTCTTGAACGCTATTCCGAACGGTCAATTGAACCCCCAAGAAGAGCAAAGAATCGATCGAGCAAATCTTGAACTCGACCCTATCTTGCTGCGTAGATTCGCATTGGCGCCTCGCAACGGAAACGGCCGCGCCGCCGCGGAGGCAAAGGAGACGGAGCGCAGAATTAAAATTGTCCGTCATTTCCATAGGGATTATATAGGAACTCTTCGGAATATTCCCGGAATGCTAGAAATGGAAAATTTACTATAGCGCAGAAAACGAACGCAGGCAGAACGGAACTCCGTCGCATTAGCGCGAGCGCAAGGGGCGACCGCGTCACGGTAGCGGCGGCAGATCGGGCGGAATTTCCAGATCATCAAGTAGATCTCCTTGAATAGATCCATAACTTCTGTGTCGAGATGAGGTTCGAGCTGGTGATGTGCTTTCAAGCAATGGGAGGGGGTGTCCGTGCTTTTGGTCGGAATCGGTGAGGATTTTTGTCTACAGACAGACAGAGTGACACACAGACTTAGCGTTTTATATATGGGGGGATGGGGGGATGGGGGGATATTACCTGTGCGGAATTGCATGAACTTCGTTTTTTTTTGCATCCAGTACGAGCCCATTCTGAGACATCCATTTGTCCACCTGGCTTACACATTCGGTGGCGGCTGATGTAGCCTTCCGTCGATTCATGCCTTCAACTATCAGCACCGTGTCGTCTGCAAACGCTATAGTTTTGACTCCCTCAGTCGTCGCTCTTCGAGCGAAGAGATCGTTAATGTAACACGCGAAGATCACCGGCCCCAGGATACTACCTTGGAGCCTTGGAGGACTCCGCACGGAGGAGATACAGGTTCGCTTTCATCATCCCCTGATCTGTATTTTTGCTATCTTGAGTTTAGGTATGATTTGGTCACGGGTAGGGCATCACCTCCTAATCCATGTCTCTCTAGTTTGCTGATTAATCGCTCCGGATTAATTGTGTCAAAGGCACGCGTGAGGGCACAGAACACCGCCACACATGATCGCCCCCGATCCCGATGGAGGGCAGCAGCCGTGGTGTCAACTAGCAGTCTCGCCGCATTCTCACAGCCACGACCCTTTCTAGAGCCAGCCTGCACATCGCTCAAGGGACCGTTGTCCTCCAGGTAGGCCGTAAGCTGATAGGCAATCACTTTCTCCACCACCTTGCTCATAACCGGAAGCAGTGAAATCGGTCGATAATTCAGCACATCCGTCGAGGCCCCAGGTTTGTGAATCGAAAAAGAAGAGATCCTTTGAAACGCATGGGGAAGCAAGACGTCTCGAAGATACACCCGATCAATCTCTGGAGGGGATCTGAAAACTGCTCAGAGCATTCCCTGAGCAGCCTGGATGGTATACCATCCACACCGGCCGACTTATTGACGCTCATTCCCGACATTCTACCCTCCAGTTCCATCTGGCACGGGACCACGGAATACGTTAGTGTGGAAGTCACTCTTGGTGGGAGACCGACATCAGGGTCGATCACGCCTATCGTATTCTTGACGGTCTCCTCTCCGATGGTGGCAAAGTGAGCATTGATATCTCCTTGTGACATCCCCAAGATCTTCGGCTGCAGCTTGTCGCCACTTCTTTGCCCTCGGATGAAGTAGTTGATCGTCTCCCAGACCTTCCTCGAGTCTCCCTCAGACTTGTCCAGTTTGCTCCTGTGGTAATCATTCTGGATTTCCCTCATTAGACGCGCTAGAGCCCCCCTGTAGGCCTCAAACTCGGTGTTCGTCTTAATTGCCTATAGTCTTTTCGTTCTTCTGTGCAGATTGTTTCTTTTCCTGATGGACCTGACCAGTCAATGCTTAAGGGACAATTTTCAATAAATATTTAAACACCCTTAGAGTGGCCATACGCAGATAACCTCTCAGGGTCAAAATTCTCTCGGGTTGGGGATTCTATGACCGAAGTTTTAGCCCGATCGGCTTGTTAGATGTTCAGCAGTCCCCTTGTCAGTCTTGAGGGGCTTAATCTGCTGGGATGTTTCGAATCTCCTGATACAAGGGAGCTTCTCAAGCATTACTTGGGAGTTTGTCTCGATCAACGAAGATTACGGAATATTAATACTCCTCCATGTCGAGTGACTTGGAGTTTATCCTTCAGAGACCGAGCGACGCCGAGAATACCTACTCGCCGCCCCCATTCTTCCATTGTGAGCTTCTTGGTGAACAGCTCCCCCATCGTGATACAGTTCATTTATTTTGTTGGTGCTCGGAGCGGCTCATTGCTTGGGAAGGCCTCCGCGGCTTCGAAAGAATACGAGACTCGGAACTTCAAAGTTCGGTGGGGACATAGCGATGCGCCCCGAAGAAAAGTCAATGATACTCGCGATCTTCTGGCGAGGAAGGGGTTCGATCGAGATCGATCAGATGTGAGGGTACTCCGCGAGGAAACTCCAGCTCTCCAGGTGATTAGGAGGATGGCCGGCTATACTAACAAGTGCACTCACAGTCGAAGGAATTTGCATATCATTCTTCTTTGCACTGCGCTTCGCAGTCCGCCTGTTTGTCCAAGTCCTAGGAGAAATCGCGCTCACCGGTATCATAGTCCGTGGATTTTCATTCCCCGAGGGATAAGCTGAAGCCCAGAGGGCTCGATTTACGTAGGTAGTCGAGCTCATTCCAGATTACTTCAAGGTCCCGAATATTCCACAAGGAGTGCGTCGTGGGTAATCCGGAATCTCAATCGGGAAGGATATTGAGGACGATTCTCTCATTTAGAGGAATATCTTTTTCCAGAATCTCAATTATCTATCAGAGCAGGTCATGCAGAATTCATTCACGGAAATATGGAAACCCGATGCCCCGGACTCCCTTCGCGGAAGGACACTCAGGCCGAAGATTCACGATTCTAGTGCTTTTCCAGCGCGGAATCGAAGGTCATGGAGGTCTATGGAAGTTGGACAAGGCCATCGCTTCAGTATAACTAGACACGAAAAGATCCCTCGACGACCCAGAAGTCAGAGATGGGATCTTGCTTCCTGGCGATGGCGGAAGCATAGTAGGCTTGGTACAGCCCGCTCGTATAATGATTGGAGGGATTGGAGGGGAGCGAGTCGAGGGGAAGGTATTCCTTGGACTTATTAAGTTGACAAGATGCTCGAGCTCTTCCGTGTTTTATGCCAACCGACATGTCGGATCATGAACTCTCACATCGACGTCTCTCGACATCAAACTTTAGCAAGATGCCGAGGAGCGGTTTCTCCCGGGGAACCAAGGACCGAAAATGTCTTCATTGTAGGAAAAGCCCTTAAGTTGGGCGAGATCGAATCGGCAGAGATTCACCGAGTAACAGGCGAAACAGGTAGGCATACAGTCACACCTCTAAGCTGAAGGCATTCACCCCGATCGTTTGGAGGCCCCCGAGGGTGTCCGTCGAATAGGAGGGCCACGCTCAAAACAGCAGTCTCTCTAGAATAGGATGACCCACACCCATGGGTGGGCTTTCACAAGATGCAAGATTTCCGACTCACTCTCGATTCACTCAATCTGAGGTTTTCGTCTCATCAAATCACAAGTATCGTGAGTTTTCATTTGCCGGCCTTCTGACCCATCTCCTTCTTCCGAATAGAGACTTGGGGGGCGCCCGAAAATGAGAGGCTCGAGGGCTGCCTGTCGACTGGTCGACTGGCGCGAGCCCCTCTATTCGTTTCTGGAATCTTCTTTCTGCCCCGCTCTGGGCGAAGCATGTACGTGAACTTAGGTAGGCCTCGAAGTGGAGGGATGGAGGGAATTCGCGGAGAAGGCAAGTAGATAAGATGGGCGATGAGGCGCCTGGAATCGGCTTGAAAGAGCATTTGATATGCGCGAAGTGAAGGCTCTCGGGAAGCGAGATAGGCCCTCAAAGCACGGAAAAAAACATCAAAAGGTGTACTTCGTAGTCTAAAGAGGAAGGATAGAAGATGATGCTTTCATTTGGTCTCTTTTTTATGTACCGCGATCAGTGAGTTAAATGCTGTCCGGTGACATAATGGCTCTCCGTGAATCAAATTCGGGTGGCTGAGTTGATGGGAGAATGGATCGCCCTTTCGTCAGAGAGCTTCCATCGAGAAGTAATTCCCAGTCCTAGCGTCGTGTCAGCCCGAGTCAATGCCGCTCTTGAGCCTTTATCCTCAAGAATCATTGCGGGATGATCGGGCGTGAAACGGGACGAAATCGAGCGATCCTTATTCTGGGATAGATACCTACTGTCTGGAGAAAGGTCTCGCACCTCCCCAAGCGAAGGAATTGCGGATCCGCCCCCAATCGTAGGGATACATACTCTATTTATAGTTGGCTGTGCTCAGACGAAAAACGTCCGATGTAACTACACATGAGAAAGTTGATGACTTGAGCTTCGCATCTTCGTGTCGCATTGTAGGGCCTACGTGCTCATTTTTGGATCTGTCATGCTCTGGAAGGAGAGATCGGGTCCTGGTCGGCGGAGAGCCGAAGCGCAGGCTTCCGTGAGACTGCATCGGAGTCAATCATGGAGTATCAAGCATGCAAGCGGCAATGGATCCTCTGATTCCGGTTTATCCATCGAGACCTATGGGTATTCCGACAGCTTCAATGAATTTGAAAATTATCCGAAATAAAACGCACCGCTCACGATGAATCTTCTATGCCTGGGATCCTCCTCTGAGCAGTTGAATTTCCTGACTCCTAGAGTCTCATCACTCTCACTCTGCCGGATTCGGAGTTTGAGTTGTCATTATTTTTCAGAACTTCAATCAATCGATTGACGGAATCCTCGGCCTTTACCGTTGGAATAAACGGGCGGGCTCGACTTGTATCTCATAAGACTTGGTCCTCGCTTCCAGCCTTCTCAGAGCAAACCGACGGAAGTTAGCGGATGGATTCTGGGTCGATACATGCGTTCCGACTCGATGTCGCGGAATCGCGATCACCCTATCGAAAACTTTCGTGTCGCAAGGATTCTTGCCCGAGTCACAAGTCGGTAAGCGCCGCGGGCGCTCACCATTGGAGCTCGAGGAACCGTGTATACGTAACAAAGTAATCATGACCGCCGTTCATCGATTTTAATCACGATACAGGCTGCATAAACACCGACGGAATGCGGCTGTGCTCGGCCCCGGCTTTGACGGGGAATTTCAATCGGTGAAATATTAGTTATGATGAATGGATTAACTCTATCATCATCGACCGTGCCCGTTGCACAACGAGCCGGCACTCAATACGGAAGAGCTTCACCGACCTCTTAAGGCTCTCTCCCTCGCGTGAAGAGGCGAACTAATTTTCTTGCTGGGAAGTACTCCTGAGAGATCCTGTGCTTGCTCACAAGCGTGGGGATCGTGTGACCCAAGACGACTCGCGCCCCAGACATTCAACTCACCAGACGTCAGGGAAGGTTTATAGGGAAGCTTTTTCTTGTAGCCTCCTGTTTCTGGATCAGAAACCTCGTCGCGAAACCGAACCCTTCCCCAGGCGGTCGTCAAGAAAAAGAGCTGCTCACAAAAGCATCGCTCTCTCGCGAGGCAGACATTCGAGGGACGGCGACAATGCTGACACCAAGCTATGTACGCGAAGGTTCGCTTCGGAACAAACCCATCCCATTCCCCTAGGAAGCTACGCAATTCAGGTCATTTCCTGATTCAGGGTGTACTCGATAGTTTCGGATCGATTCAGAAATGGAAGACTTTTCCGTTTCAGAACTCAGATGGAGCAGATTAGGGATCGTTTCCGGCAGACTATACAGAGGAGAGCGCAATTGGAACTCGGGATAAATTATCATCGTACCGAACGTCTGGGAAGGTGAATCACGCTCGATAGGTGTCAAGCTAAACAGGCTTGCTGCGCCGACGAGACACATAAGATAGGATTCCTTGGCGGTGTAGAGTTTCCAGGAAAAGGTAGACATCGGCGGGTCGATCCACGATCGCTGCTCCACAGAGTCACGGAAAGGGGTCTCAAGGTCTACCTCCTCACGCGATGAAGTATGTTTATGGATTTTGCCTCAGACTGAAGGAGTTTAATGTGCTGGGATGTCTCGAATCTCTAGATACAAGGGAGCTTCTTAAGCATCACTTGGGAGTTTGTCTCGATCAACGAAGATTACAGAATATTAATACTCCTCCATGTCGAGTGACTCGGAGTTTATCCTTCAGCGACCGAGCGACGCCGAAAATACCTACTCGCCGCCCCCATTCTTCAATTGTGAGCTTATTGGTGAACGGCTTCCCCATCGTGATACAGTTCATTTATTTTATTCGTGCTCGAACGGCTCATTGCTTGGGAAGGCCCACGCGGCTTCGAAAGAATACGAGACTCAGAATTTGAAGGTTCGGTGGGGACGTATCGAAGCGCCCCGAAGAGAAGTCAACGATACTCGCGATCGTCCATAGTGGAAGGGGGTGGATCGAGATGAATCAGATGTGAGGGTACATCGCGAGGAAAATACGCGTATCATCACTTCGAGCAAACCTTGTCAGGCCGCACGGTGGACTTTCGCGGAAGCGAGCTCTCCAGATGATTAGGAGGATGGCCGGCTATACTAGCAAGTGGACTGACAGTCGAAGGAATTTGCATAACATTCTTCTTTGCACTGCGCTTCACAGTCCGCCTGTTTGTCCAAGTCCTAGGAGAAATCGCTCGCCGGTATCATAGTCCGTGGATTTTTATTCCCCGAGGGATAAGCTGAAGCCCAGAGGGCTCGATTTACGTAGGTAGTCGAGCTCATTCCAGATTACTTCAAGGTCCCGAATATTCTACAAGGAGTGCATCGTGGGTAATTCGGAACCTGAATCAGGAAAGATATTGAGGATGATTCTCTCATTTAGAGGAATATCTTCTCCAGAATGTCAATCATCTATCAGAGCAGGTCATGCAGAGTTCATTCACGGAAATGTGGATGCCCGATGCCCCGGACTCCCTTCGCGGAGCGACACTCGGGCCGAAGATTCACGATTCTAGTGCTTTTCCAGCGCGGAATCGAAGGTCATGGAGGTCTATGGAAGTCGGACGAGGCCATCGCTACAGTATAATTAGACACGGAGAGATCCCTCGACGACCCAGAAGTCAGAGATGAGATCTTGCTTTCTGGCTCAGGCTTGTCAAGCTGGCTCGATCCTGGCATTAGTTTTGGAAAGGAACGACACTTTCGCCCTCCATCTCTTGCGGCATAGCCAAGGTTCGCTTAAACCAAGGCTTCCGCTTCTCGCCTGCAGAACTGCGCAGCGACGGACATTCCGACCTCGGACCTTGAAATCGATGGGACGAATTATCATTCGATGTCATTCGGCGTGAAATCCGTGTCCGCGAGAGGCTCTACGGAGCGACGCTTCCTCAATCCGAGCCATTGTTCAAGAATTTTAGAATTTAAGTTATAAGAAGCCGGTTACGATTCTAGGTCTTAGGAGTGATCGTGCGGAGAGGCGGATCGCCGATTCCACATATGTATGTAACAGGCGGTGGAGCTCCGAAGCTCCAAAACATACGATCCCGGACATCCCACCGATAACTCTCATTTCCGAGCTCCCCTGCCTCCTGAAGGGCGTCCTTGGGCGCGAGCGAATCTATTGAAGCTCCCTTGATTCCATACTCATGTCTATTGTGAATCCTCGTCCCGAATCGATATGAGAAGACCCGGGCCAATGTGAGGTTTCCTAAGCGGCCCAATCCTGAATTACTCGGGCTGAAAGTCGCTCTGAATGCTTGGATCCACTCCTGAGACCGAATCCCAGTCGTCTGCCAGAGCCGACTCCTATGTCATTGAAATAATCATGAATAACTCTGAATCCTCTGAAGGGTCCCCTCGAAGCACGACGGAGCTGTCCGTGTGATGTTCACGATGAGGCGTTATCCATCCGCAGGATATTCCGACGCAGCTCGGGAGTGAATTCTATCGTTGGTGGGAAAATCAGGAGGCTTGGAGCGGAGGCAGCGGAAGCGCGTGGAAAATAATTTTTTTCCATAATGGTCTAGGGTATACACAGGGTCTCGGGTTCTAGTTATCATCATCAACCACGCCATGGGGAAGAAAATGTTCGAGACGTTCATTCACGACGGATCTCTTCGAAGGGTCTCTATTCCAATCGTGCAGGAATCAGAAGTGAGAGATTCGACCACGGAAATTACGGCGCCTTTGATATCTGATGCTCGAATTCACCACGTGTGTGTGTGTTGCGAGTGAGTCGTCCTTGATCGACGCTCGCAGAAGCTCATGAATGAATGCTTCTTGGAGCTGCACATCGCGAATTTGGAAAGGAACCTGGAATGTTGGGATGACAGAAGCACGCCATGGGTGTTCAACGTGATCGGAGTTCGGATCAAAGTCGGAACACGATTTCGTAAAGCAATCATGTACCAGAGAAGAAGCCGATTCGAGGAAGGAGTCCGGAGCGAGCCTTATCGGCGCGGCTGCACGACAGAGCACCGGGGTCCTGTGTTATGCAAATGTCCATCGAACCTTTTAATTTCAGGGGAGCCGACCGCAATTCCGGGCTTTAGAGCTGCCGCCCGTTTTGTCGACCCGTGTCCAAGACACGCGATTCTGACGGACCACCTCCAAATACGGACCCCATCTCGAGATCGGTGCACAAAGGGCGAGACGATCGTCCTCGGGACGGTGTTGGCCAGACGCCTAATTGGTCGAGAATCAGAGGTCTTGAATCTAGAAGCTCCAGAAGAGGAAAATTAGAAGTCGCTCGATGTCAAAACCAGTCTGCACCGCCAACCGCTATCGACTACCGCTATAGCTTCTCGATTTTTTCGTTTCCGAGCATTGGCTCGGACTTCGCAGAGATGATCCTCGAGCGGTACTCATATTGTTACAATACGAATGATATTATCACATCTCAGGGAATCATCTCGCAGAACCAGTCGAGCTGCAATTATTGAGCTTAGTGGAGTATTATTCCTCCAAACGCTGCTTATTCCCGCGGCCAGGAGCTCTCGATGATTAAAAGCTCCATGCCAGAGGAAGAATAACCCACGCCAGAGCACAGCTGAGTTCCCACAGACTGCGTCCTGACCTGCTTACTGCCTTACTGCTTTCTCCGACTGCAGTGTTTAGCTATGTTGGATGAGCGATTCGCTTCCAGTGAGTGCAGAGCAATCTGCGGATATACTGCTAAGTGCCGACTCACGGACCTCTGATCGATAGCCGAACAGTTCCAGCGCAGCGAGATTGACCAGAAAACTCTCATGGCAGACACCCCACGTCGTGATACCGAGCTGGAATCATTTCAATCCGCTACTGCGCTTCGGCGGAAGAGACGGAAACTTGCTCCTGGAATATACGATTCAAGAGACTACTCGAGAGCCTAACGATTCTAGCCGCCGATGAAGAAGCCGGTCTTGTTCGATGAGAAGTTTCTGCTCGTTTTCGCTCTGGCGGTCTGGGTACACTAATGATTGTGTTCGTCCTGAGGTCTCCCGCGACATTACATAGGAGGTAACGCTCACGGTCAAGGTCTCGACGACGGATTCCCGGAGCGAGTTTCGAGCTACCCGTCCTATGGAATGCGGGAAGACCGAGCTCATACGAACGAGGACCGGGAAGGGTCCCGCGACGCTGAGCTCAACATCAAGTCCAATTCCAACTCCGAGAAAATCGGAGGGTCATCATCCTGAAGGTGGAACCGGTGCTCCGACTTTCCTGATGGGTAAGAGTCCACAGGTCTCATCGGTGCTCAGCTAGGCTCAAAAAAGCGGAGCGCTCCAGCTCTCGGGTCGGAGATGAGTTTTGTCTCGGAGACCCCTAGAGAGACGATGAAGAATGTCATCATGAGCGGGAGCGAATAAATGATGGATTCCGTCATTTGGGATGATTTTGATGAAAATTCGTCTGTAGTTTCCTGTGGGCATTCCGGTCGAAGAAAACTCGATCGTGAAACTCTTTCCACAGCGTACGGATCCTGTGAACTTATGCAGCGGACGGGCGTCTGATCCACAGTTCCCCTGTGGATCAGGCCAGAGCACAGTTCCCCTGTGGATCAGGCGCTTGCATAACGCTACCGGGCGGTCTACGATTCAGCAGAACGAATTGGGTATCGGTGCTCGAGAAACGGAACATGGTTCAAGGGACTGATGATGCCGACGATGATGCGGGAAAAGTCACGTGGGAAACACCGTTTTTCAGAAATAGAGCTGTGTCTTTCTGTTTTTTCGGCCTTCAGCTCACCAATTTATCAGTCTCGCGCGGAAAGACGCTCCTTCCCCGAATTCTCTCGATCCAGTCCTAGAACAATATGATGAGTCTCCTAATTTGTGTGGAGCAGGAAAAGAAGTCTCGCTAATTTCAATCAGACGCTTTAGGGGAAGTACTTGGTCGTAGGAGGGACCTCTATGCTTCAATGGATATTCTTTGAGGATCAAAGAGACACGAGAGCTCGGATCGAAACTAGTAATCACATTGTGATAGATTCCTTCCGTGATCGGGGCAGCAAACAGAGGAGAGACAGAGCACTCGACTAGATCTCCATCCACCTCAGACAAGGTTAGAAAAAGTCGGAAGTTCCGTGCGGTGTCATCACGTCATTCGGAAATATGAGAAAGCCCAGCAGCAAGACGACGTTGGCTCCTGTAAACGACTCAGAAGGTCCGCTACAGAAAGCTTCACGACCATGGCCTTCGTATTCCAGAAGCATAGTAGTCTTGGAACAGCCCACTCGTATAATGATAAGGGGGATTAGAGGGGCAGCGAGATGTATACCTTGGACTTATTGAGTTGACAAGGGGGAAGATGCTCGAGCTCTTCCGTGTTTGATGTCAACCGACATGTCGGATCATGAACTCTCACATCGACGTCTCTCGACATCAGACTTTAGCAAGATGCGGAGGAGCGGTTTCTCCCAAGGAACCAAGGACCGAAAATGTCTTCATTGTAGGAAAAGTCCTTAAGTTGGGCGAGATCGAATCGGCAGAGATTCACCGAGTAACAGGCGAAACAGGTAGGCATACAGTCACACCTCTAAGCTGAAGGCATCCACCCCAATCGTTCAGAGGCCCCGGAGGGTGTCCGTCGAATAGGAGGGCCACGCTCAAAACAGCATTCTCTCTAGAATAGGATGACCCACACCCATGGGTGTACTTTCACAAGATGCAAGATTTCAAAGTTCATGGCCCCTAAGGAGGAACGATAGAAGTTGATGTCTTCATTTGGAACTTTCGTGGTCTCTTTTCTATGTACAACGATCACTGAGGTCTAAGCTGTCCAGTGACATGACGGCACTCCGTGGATCGAATTCGGGTGGCTGAGTTGATGGGAGAATTGATCGCTCATTCGTCAGAGAGCTTCCATCGAGAACTTTTTCTCAATCCTAGCGTCGTGTCAGCCCGAGTCAATGCCGCCCTCGAGCCCTTATCCTCAAGAATCATTGCGGGATGATCGGGCGTGAAATGTGACGAAATTGAGATAGATACCTAATGTCCGGAGAAAGGTCTCTCACCTCCTCAAGCGAAAGAACTCGAGATCTGCCCCCAATCAAAGAGATACATACACTATTTACAGTTGGCTGTGCTCAGACGCAAAACGTCTGATGTCACTCTACATAAGAAAGTTGATGACTTGAGCTCCACATCTTCTCGATTTCCGATCGGACCTTAGGGAGATTCTCTCCCGATGGAATCAGTCTCGCTGGCAGAATTTTTGATTCGAGCCTCCGAAGATTGCTACTAGATAGACATGTTTTCGCGGTACCTCTTCGGAGTCATAAGATCCCATCTCGGTAGCGAATCGCGGTCACATCCGACACAGCGAGCTACTCTGTCTGGACTAAATGTCACTAGAGCAGAGGATTTTTTTTCCCTCAGCTGATTTGCTCAAGACCCGGGCTAGTATGCCCTCATCGAGTTCCGAACCAGCCCCTTCCATATGAAAGGAACGACTTTATCAGGAGCTATTCTGGAGAGCTGAGGAATTCTTCGCCATACGGAGGCTCAGTATTTGCGATGGGAAAACACGAGCTTCAGATGCGAGTCGATCCAAATCGGGCTTCACATATCGTCTCGAGAACAACTTGTTGGATGTCAACACTGAGATCTGGGCGATCACGAGAACTAAGATAATATCCGTACATCTGGGTCTTGGAGAAAATTATGCATGGGAAGAATATTTCTCGGTCGGCCGTAAATACATGGGGAGATTTCGAGGAATTCTGTCTCAAATGTGCCTTAAACAAACTCGGAAGTGATTCTCGGCATTCGACAACGAACGATGTGTGTTTCCTGTCAAGCTCGGGGCTCAAATCCGAATGGACGACAATTAATGATCTTTCGGCTGTGATTTGGGAGAGATAGTCGAGGGAAAATTCCCTTTGTTCACATTCATTCCAAGCCGAAGGAAGACGCTCATCAACCCCAAACTTTGAGGAGAAAAGGGAGTACCTGGGTAGTTTTCGCTATACAATGAGGTGCATTGAGATGTCTCTACTCACATGGGTGATGTGTCCACACACGATATCAGTCGATGAATTTAAGCGTTTCTAACATACGTTTCCTCTTCATGGAAATACTGCCACAAATTAAAATCGAACTAGCCGTTGATATCTCGGTACGTCCCGTCCGGAGCTAGACTTGCAAGTGAGCTTGCGAGTTTACCGCCCACAGAAGTTGTCTTCCTGTTCTAGAGCGCCACCCGCGGTCGGAGCTCGAAACCGAAGACAACGTTTCATCAAGGTCAGCGGAAACAGGCTCAGTTAGGAAGAGAAAATGGGCCAAGTTCAGAAGTTACTCCAGAAATCGGAGCCTTGTCCGCCTCAACAGGGGAGCCAGCATAAAAATTGATTTTCACCTCGAGAAATTCTTCCCTTGGAGCGCCTGTTCTAGGTGAATACTTTGACACATTCCACTGCCAGAAGCAATCTTGTAGTCCACTCGATGGATTCATCGAATTTGTACGACCGGAAATGCAGATATCCACTACGGGGAGTCCATTCGATTCCGAAGCGAGTCCTCGGATAAGTGAATGGATCCGGATTCGTTGCCGTCTCTCGATTCTTGCAGCAGCCAGCCGCTCGTCAATCACGTCATGCCATTGCGAAACACCAGAACGACGGTATCTCATTTCGGAGCTGCTATTAACGCTCTCAAGCCAGGAGGGTTCAGGTCTGGTGGACCTATATACCTCGGCTCTCTTCGCGAACTGTCTAGCTGAGTGCATCCGTCGCGCCATATCGGAATTCTTCCGGTGGATACCACACCGAGCCTGGGCTTGCGCCTGCTCCGAAAGTGATCGGAAGGCGGCTCTGTACGGGTCATGACTCGCGAAGTGAACCTGATCGAGCGCCCTCATTTGTTTCCGAGAGAATCGCTGTTCAGACTTAGGAGATTTACGAATCGAGAAATCGGGATCAGTCGTGACTCACTCCCTCGTTGAGCATGGGGCACATTACAGATCGAGTCAAACACTTGCAGTCGGAGTTTCGGTATCTGATTGAGTCTTGAAGTTTCCTGCGCTCAGCTCGTGGTGATGAAAGTCGATTTCTTCGATATATCTATGATGTTTCGATGCGAAGATCTAAGCGATAGAGGGAGGGAATTCTTGCTGGAGCTAGCCTCGCGCACATGATGAGAGAGCTATGTACTATCCGCCATTAGAAGCGCGAGCATCCACCGGATCCACTAGTCGGATGCGCGTCTGTCTGCGCTTCTTCGGGAATTGAGGGAGATGAGACCATGAGAGTCGCGCCTCTCCCTCTTATACAGAAAGTAAGACGATGAGCTTCCGGGGAATCATGCCGAGATCCGCTTCATACCGAGGGGCCTGAGCACCGTGCAGCTTGATGATTTTCGCTAGAGCTGATGTTGTTGACTTGCGCTCCTCGCTCCATTTCGATTCGAATTTCCTGATGGGCTCGGTACGTGAGCTCTTCACTTTTTCCGGATCGCCCTTCCGTGTGTGAGTTCATTCGATGAGAGTGGTATGAGTCGAAGAGCCCGAACAAGGAAAAATTCTAGAAATTATCGCCAGTCCAATCTTCGTCAAACTTAGAAGACGAGGAACTGGAGCGCGGCGATAGCTTTCCGACCTCGGAGGCGTAGGTAAATTGCGGAAATGAGTTCACTCCACCGGCCTCCCCCTATTCAAGAAATTCTGAGAACAACTAAGCATATCACGAAGGAGCAGACTCTCGTGCTGTTCGGAAGTCCACGTTCGTCATTGTCCTCCGTCTCGACCGAGTCTGGCGTTTGAGAACGATTTCCCAACTTCTCTCTCCGCGTCCTTCGCACAAGGTCTGTCAGGTAGGTCTCTCTATCTCTTGGTTCTGAGAAATATGTCCGTCTGCTTGGGAGGAAACTTGTCTAGTCATCTCTGGAGCCTCAGGAACTGGTCGCGGCTAGATCGGTCAAGCACTACCTACAGAGATTTGTCTCCCGCGCCTAGGACACAGCATTTAGAGCGCTGCTGTCAAAAATCTTTCGCTTAATCATCCTGCCCATCAAACAGGAGAAACCTCTCACATGATATCGGTTCGAGCATTCCGATGACTCCGCTTCATTGCAATGGAATACCTTTCTCTATTCATGCAGATACCTCTCCCACAGGAAAAACTCCACCGCAGCGACCCGTGGTGTCCGCGTCGACCGGATGGCCCTAACACAACTCGAGCTGTGCGAAATCACATGGGGAATTCGAGAGTCCGACATAAGTTCTTTCCTTTTGGCAGGGGAAATCAATATTGATCCGCCACTCTGAGGTCTGCCGGAATCGTCGACGGCGGACTTGGATTTCGCATCGATACGGACATTATAGACAGCGCTCACAATTCCATAGAAAACTCTCGCCGTATCAAAGCATGATACGGAGTCTTAGGGAAGCGCATGCGTCCGGACAGGAGGAATTTTTTCGGGAATTTTCCTCGTCTCTACGTCACGAACGAGACTGATGCTTATCCCGGAACCCGGTGGAGGGGAACAACTGCGGAACGATCGCTCAGCAATCGAAATTGAAAGACTCGCTTTCCACGATTCATTTTCCCGGCTACTTTCGAGAGGTACATGCGTAAACAAGAAGCGGAACATACCTGGAGGGGCCGAAGAGCAAGCAATCTAGTATGCACGTCGCTCATGCAGTCGACAAAACAGCATCGCGTCGAGAACCTACTCGGGGGGTTACGTGAAGAGTGCTCTTTCCTGCTGCATCGCTCCTCCTGTGTGTACTGCATATTTCACCGCCGCGGAGATCGGGGTCGGACGGTGTTGGCGGGAAGACCTTCCCCCAATCGAGAGTCGACGTCGGGACAATGATGCTTCCCTCGATTCGTCTTTTCCGAAAGGTCGGCATCTTCTACGGAGCGAGGTTCCCCAAGACCCCCTCCCGCTTTTCTCCGAAACCAAGACTCCTGAGATGGGCGTTTCTCAAAACATATTCCTTTCCCGTCGCAATCATATTCCTTGAGAAGCCTTGCAATGTCGATTCACGTTTATGAATCTCGGAGGGGAAGTACCGGACTCACCGACTATTGGGAAGCGTCCGAAGCCCCGATCGGCGACATGCTCGACTCCCGACTCCGGCGACAAGCTCGGTGCGGGATTCCAAAGCTGCAAAGAGATTGGACAGCTAGTACTACTCAGGGACGGGTGAAGGGACCCCCGGCTCCTGCGGGAGCTTTACCTGAGAACCACTCTCGCGGAGGATCCTGATTCACTGAGCAGGTTTCCCGCATTACATTCCTCCGGGGGTCGTTCCCGCGGAATCTTCGCGGTCTCCGTCGGACGTGAAGATCCACAATTCAGCTTCGAGCAGCTTCTAACAGCTCCGTTGTTTTAACGCTGTTGTGAGTCGGTCGAATCGTGGGAAGACCGCTGGGCGGCTGATTTTGCTCCAAGTTGAGTCACGATCCTCAATCACATGAATAATATGAGATCGGGTCTCGAAGCAGTGATTGGACTCTGTGTCGTGGACCGTACACCCCAGCGCACGCCGCCGATGAGCCCCGCAGTGATTCGCATAGCTCATTGTTAGCTTCCGGTTGTCATCGGTCGTGAGCCCAAATTCTGAATATCGCTCCCATTCTCCAAGGAATAGGCCGAACCGAGGCCAGAATAGGTCCCGATGGTTATCTTGTGTCAACAAACATGTTGTGACTGGAAGTTCGTCCTCGATCTCCCTATCCCGCACGAGTTGAATGCATCCGGTCACATCGAGTTCTCTTGCTCGACCTTCCCAAGTTTCTGCGGCTCGGCGCGAATATCTGTCTGACGTAAAAATGCCGGGAGCTATATCGAGGTCCAGGTTACGTTGAGACTCTTACGACTGAGCACAATTGTGAAGGCCGGGTAGGCAGCCCTTGGAAAGAGGGCGGCAAACTTTTCCCAAGAGGGCACATGAAATCTCGTGTACCACCCGGATCGGCGGTGCTTGACAAGCCGATGCGATCGGAAAACAAAATCGATTCGATTGAGTTCTACTTTGGAAAGTTCTGCTTCAGCGCATGGACAAGCGATGCGGGAGATCGAGCTTCATTTACTCTGCATCTGTTCGGGTGATCGTTCGGATCTGCTGACGACGCGGGAGGATTCCTTGGAGAACTGACGTCTAGAATCGAGCAGGAGGCCTCACTTCCGAGTCCTCAAACCGGAACGATTGAATGCCCCCGATCTCCCACCACGACTGGCGAGTGACATAAGGATTCATGGAACATCGAACGCTATATCCAACTGCTTTTTGCAACACAAACTCCACCATATGCGAGCGCGACGGCTGTCGTGAACGGTATCATCCAGAATCCCGGCGAGGAAGTCTCTGAAAGACCACGCCCGGATCTCGATGTTCCGTCCTGCGGCGCCGGCGCTCCTTCGGCAGGATTGGCTTCTCGTGATTTTGGAGACTCGTTTCGGACCGATTGGAAGACGTTGTTGTTCTCCTCGTTATTTGACCATGAGAGATCGTTGAGGGTCGGAACTCAAGTGGCACCGAAATTATTCCATGACCTCAGCCCAATCAGAGACATGACTTGAGATCCCATGCTAGAGTAACCGGAAATTTTTTCCCTCATTTAAGCGAAGCTCTGCGTTGTTTGCGGAACCTTTTGTATGGGATTATGCGCCGAGACTAGTGCCTCCCCCAGAACCAGGAGAAGATCGCAGCTGCACCGGCAGGAGGTGGAATATGATCACGAGCACTTATGCTGATCGCCCTCATGAAAACGGTAATGGTGAGCTGAATAATCTATAATTCTCTCTTACAATTCCGTGGTGAAACCTTACGACAAAATCGATCTGAACGACCTCTTCGTACATTCCTGACGAGAGTCTCAATGATGACAGGACAATGCAGCAGCCAGGCGAGAAGTCGCCGCGGACGGCTCTCGGGCCGTGAACCGTGAGGCGATAGCAGACACCGATGAGTCAAGCACCCGATCGGAATCTTCTCTGATTCCGTTATAGGCTCGGGGGTGGGGGGGAATGTTTCCTAATAAAGAGCATGTCCCCTCTCCGCTTGCCCAATGGAGCGTCTTTCTACACCAGCAACGATCAGAGAGAGGAATTGTGGGAGAGTGACTCCTGGTCCAAGGGAGACTCACCATGATGTCTTAATGACGTCAATTTTATATGGGACTGCGTCTCCCCACGGGGTTCAAGAATTCAGTTCGGCTAGAGAGAAAGAGGCTATCTCTTCGCTCTTCCGGAACCCGAATGAAGGAACATGCGAGGTTAGCTCAATCGTGGTACAGTCCAGGTCAGAATAAGTTGATTCGCTATACACGAGGAATGGAAAACCGCTGAATGTTAGGGAAAGGAAGCAGTCGCCCCTCCATTTCTGGGAGAGATTCCGTCCGTACGCCTCTCTGCATTTACTTCATAACAGCATGCTCGCTCGCATCGGATTCACGTAGACGGTGAGCACGACGCCGACGTCCGGTAGTCGCACTCTCGTATCGCTCGAGATGTGTGGCTCGAAGGATCTCGCTCGCGAGCGCAATATCTGTGGCCGCATCGGAGCACAAATCGAGGGCAAACGTCACATTGTCAGTGCCGACTTGTTCGGCCACGACCCCGTCGCGGGATTCAGCGGGCCTTGACTCCGGATTTTGTAGAGCGCCGACCAGCGCGCAAATCTTCCAGCGACGAAAGCTCCGTCGGAGAAAGCGAGCCCAGGTCTCGGACTTTTTGGTCTTGACGTTGGACGAGACCAGAATTAGTGTAAGAACGAGAGTAGTTTTTTTCCATCGGTTCTAAAATTCTCCGTTTGACTAGTTTGCTCTCCGGTACCTTTGCGTGCGTGCGCGATCGTTCTGATGAAACTCCATACGATATAGGTGAAAATATAATTCTTCGAGTACTCTGGCTTGCATCGCCATTCACCTCTGACCAGGCGGTATCGATGCGGTACTCTAAAACTCCAGAGGGTTCTTCAGGCTCACTGAGCATCGCAGCCGAGCTTCAACCTATCGAAGCCTGAAATCTCAATTGTTTCTGCATCGGGACAGAAAACTCGGACAAGAGTTTATTATGTCTTAAACTCACCCTACGAGAAACGCGATTCCGATCATTGCCATGGCGAAACTCAGAACTGCTAGGACCTTGATGACCAATGTGGCGACGTTCAGGTAATCATCGATCATGGACAAGAATTCGACAATGGTAGGTCCACCCTCTACGTACTGAGGACGAGTACTCGTTTGAAATGCGAATCTGAGTCTGCGGGGCGGCCCTTATCGCCTGAGCTGGCTGACAATGAGTGTGGGATTTTCGGTTTTCGGCTCACCATCTCTTGCCAAAAAAGAGGCAGAACGACCTTCGGGAGATTCTCAGCTGCTTCGCTGCTCGGAAGAGAAACAGTAAGGCTGACACCGTGCTTTATACCCTCTGAAAAATTTTCTATGGAGATAGAGACGGTCCCATGGGCTCCACAACCCGATTCTTACATCAGATCCGAGGGCATTATAAAAATGCTGGCCTGTATACGTCCGCGGACTCTGACTGTCATTCCTGTCGTCTTAGAAGCGAAGGGAAAGTTGAGCTCCGAGTTGGAGGAGAACGTCATCTGTCTCATCACTCCCTTCTGGGAAAGGCTGACGATCGGCTTCGCTCGTCGACGATGATCGCGAGATAATTTCCGGAAAACAGCACGCTCATACTGAAGTGACCTACTGGCTCATGGTCAATGATGAATTCATGTTTCGATGCGTTGGGTTTCATTCCGGTGACTCGGGACTCGAAGAGAGGGTCGGCTTGGAGAAAGTGCGGAAGGGATATGAACAAGGGGGCCCCCTTCTTGCAAGGTGCAAGTTCAGCAATGCCTGGAATGAAGTTTCTGGACGCTTTTCCCGCCTCCTTACTTAGTAACTTATTTATTCTTTGTTGTATTACCTAGTCACTTGACAATACCAAGTTCTCAGTGAGGTTCAAAGTGCCTACTGTGGACAGTGAATCCCATACCTTCTCACGCGGATGTTCGAATGCGAGTGTAATTATTTTGAACAAAAATCCTTCATCGGCCGCTGTCAGAAAATCTTGTGTTCATTCTCTTACCTGAAGGTTGACGGAATTCCCTGTCGTAGCAGAAGTTTTCTGGATTGTCCTCAGAGCTTTGGAAATTGTCGATTGTCAAATTGAATCGACGAAGGCGAATGTCGTGCCATGCGACATCTCTCTGATACCGAGTCGTAATTGTGCGGCACATGTCCGGCACGTAGATGCGCGTGCTACCGCTCTCGTCCATGGGAGGCTTCAGGGTACCGACTGTAATAGAAGGAGTCCTCGATGCTCATATTCAACAATGACCATTCAGCACTCCACGGGGGAGCGTGATTTCATGTGGCGATTCTGACTTTTCTCGAGCACGACGTTCGGATAGGTCACGTCTCATCCATCGATCGGGACCTACATGTTCCGTCGACGACATTGCACTTAGGCTCCTGCCAAATCCTCCGAATGCTGAAAAGCCCTTCGAATCTCGGTATCGGAGGGATTTCATCTACTGCATTGGAAAGAATCTCGAATACGCAACTCCGACCCACTGTTCTCCGTTCACCGAATGGATCCTGTTTAGATCCTTGATACTGGTCTCACCCGTATACATGTTGAATATCCCTGGATTAGTGTCGTTTTGCTGGGAATGGAATTTTCGGAGGGAGTGAGAAGCGTGGAATCGATAATCTGGCTCGAGACAGGAAATTCAGGGAGAACGGATCGCTCATGGAATCTTTGGGACGGAGAATTGTCCCCGCTGGAGCGATGCGGTCATTCGCATGATTCGTCGCAGAACAAACGCGATCCCCCTCCCAAGGCGGGGAGAAACGCAGGCTATAGGACTCGACGAATGCGCCAAGCGCAATGTATCGGACACGCGTCTTAGTCCCTTACGTCAATGAAGAATGTCACTGCCACCAGGACTTGCGCCGTACTCACATCAACGGCGAAGCCGAAACGATTGCTCTTGTCCTGCTCGTCTGACACCGAGGTCTCGATGCTTTCGGTCAAGTGAGCTAATGCGATGAGAGTATTCGGTCTTCCTCCATAAGTCAACTCTCTGACTGTGTATGTCTCGACTGGTCTCTCGGCATCTTCCATATTACCGAGAGCTAACCCGAGAGCCATTCTGGCGAAACCAGACATTTTTTCTCCCTTATTCAACGCAGCCTGTGGATGGATTTCTCGATTACCTATTTAGCTCAAAGTGAACAAGATTGGGGGTGGATGTGAACTCATTACTCCGCCATCGAGAAAATACAATTTTTTGGATTGACCACCGGAGGGGAGAACGATAATCCACTCAACGGCTACTATTCGGTGCTCGTGTTTCGGAAACAGTACTGTGTACATGTGTATCGTGTAAGCTAATCGAAGCCATCTCGCCCTTTGACCTCCGATCATTGCGTGGATAGTCGTTTGTTCTAGCTGTGACGACTTACCATAAGTGGAACATTGACAATGGTTATGTTCGTGTCTTGATCATAGACGCTGTTAGCGCTGTCGAAGAAGAAGACTCTGTGTTCTTCGAAGGAAGTCGTTCCGTTGCCGTGGAAGACGACGTTTTTCTTCGTTATGTTCACCCTGGAAAGAGGAATAACTCGCACTTCGAAGGAGTCGCGAGGGAAGTTTGAGAGCGTAGAATCGCCCGTGAATGGGTACTACTTCGACAAAAACATGAAAACGTATGAGAAGGATTCGCTGAATAGCGAGCTGATGACCCCCATCACGATGAATTCAACGCCGTGCAAATAACTCGATTTTTCGTGGACACAGAGTTCGTTGGCTGAGATGAGTCCGACAAAGCTCGATAAGATCGATCGAATCGGTTGATTCATGCGATCGGATATTTTCGACGCCGCGCCGTGGCTGGCAGGAGGATTTGGCTACCGGTCGATGGATTCTGAGAGTTCGAGGTGCCCGCACAGATAAGAGTAAGGATAATCGGAGGCTCTTCGCGTGAAATTCGTATTCCCGGCTCCCTTGTTTGCCGCTCACGCGAATCGAATGTCACCATAGGATGCTATCCCACTGAGCATACGAAGAGTAAACGCTCACCTGTACCAAAAAGGTCCGATTTCTTCGAGTACCGGCTTTTCCCCAAGTCTAAAGTCATCAGCGTTTGTCAAATTGAAGAGATACCAACCGACTCTCGTGTCGAAACTTTCCGATGCGTCCTTCCACCAGGCGAAACCCCGAGAATCCGAGGTCATTACAACTTTGCTGCTCAATGTCTTCCGAAGAACAGACTTGAGGTTCAACAGTGCTCCGACTGAAACTATGAGCAGAGGGAGTCCGCACGTCACGAGTGATATTCCTAGAAGGAAGGTCGTTGAACATGAAGGGTCATTATTTGTGTCCCAATTCCTGGGAACGGTCGTCGAGCGACATTCGATACCTCTGGAAAGAAAAGAGACCCCCACGAGAATGAGAAAGTCTCGATTGTTGAGAGCTCAGAAGGATTCCACATTCCCGCAGCGATGGAAACTCGATTCCGAATTCCCCAACGATCAATAGTGAAATAGTATGTACCTAGAAGAGTCGTCGCGAGACCTCTGCGCGTCCTTCTATGTACTATTGACGCGAGACACACAGATGCGCATCTACAAATTCCTAACTCTAGGGATTTGCCCTGAATCAGGAGATCCGGGTAGAATCCGAAGACCCGATGCGGGAAGCCTCACTCATTACCTGCTCTTCGTCGTGAAATCATCAGATTGACTCTGTTATTGAAGGAGCTATTCCGCGATGATAGGGCAAAAATTTAGATCAAAACGTGTACAGCTTCGTTTCCCAAGGGCGTTGATGTCGGCAGATGGGATTTCTTCCAGCGCTCGGTCATCAGAGGGGAATTCTCCGCAGGTCATGATTCTAGCCGAAATTCTTCATCCGAATGTTTCCATTTATCGCTCCCCCGAATATCGGTCATTTTACAGTCGTTCCCCGAATATTCACCAGCTGATTTGGCGGCGTCTCTCAGAGCTCGTGCTCGAATGACCCGACGAATGAAAGCTTCTCTAATGAGCTCATCGTAGTATGCGATATCACGATGAGCTCACACCCGCCCGGTTCCGATTTGACCGCCGCGGCCAGAGGCGGACCCGAGCGTTCTCATGTCGACATTTTGCCGTCGTCATGAAAGTATAGTCGTGGAATCGTCGAGACGGAGCAGACAGGGGCGTACGCAGGGGGGGGGCTAAGGGGGCTATAGCCCCCTCCCAGATGGTTTCTTAGTAATGCTGTAGTATAGGAGCGAATCGCCATATTGGATTTCAGCCCCATGCGGAGACCCGATCTAGCCCCCCCCAAGAAAAATCCTGCGTACGCCACTGGGAGCAGAGTCCGATTTTTCATTTTTCTCTCCTGCGTTCCGATTTGTGGACCTAGAATACCGGCATACAGATCAGTCACGAAATAGTCTCGGTGCCTCAGACTAATTTCAGCTTCACGGGCAGAAATTTGAGCTTCGGGAGCCCGAGCAGCGATTCAGATCCTCTGTGTTGATGATGAATGAGATTCACCGCCAACGTGACTAATTATTGCTCGAGACGCTCGGTGGACTTCGTATGATACACATATCATCCCTCGCGAGCTTTTCGTTGCGAAAACAGCTCGAAAACTTCCTGAGAGACGCCACAAAACCAGCGCGCGAACTCTCGCGGAAAAGCTTATCAGGTGACGATTGCCGGGAGAACCGAGATTTGGCGAATAGATAATCGGGGATGAGCGGTGGGACCCGCCAAAGTGAAGCCTTCCATGGCGCGCGTGAACGCAAGTAAAGCGTCAAAATCGGCTTGGGACAATATATCTTATATTGGACAGGATTATTCGCTGATTGAACTCATTCTCCGGCAAAGCGTCGCCGGAAGAGCTGTAGAGTCAAGCTGTCGGGAGCCAGAGGCGCGGACATGCGATGACGCGCGTAGAAAGCGGAAGAAGTTGGGATCTTAGTGGAGGGAGGTCATCGTGGCCATGTGGGCAGCTTCTCATTCGTCTCCGAGGCGCAGGAAGCCTGCAACGTGCAGGCGAAGATATCGGGTTCGTCACAGCCATCCAGTATGCTCCCGACCGATCAGCCGACATCCATGCATGCAATACCGAGGCTGCACTGAGATCGACTTATACGAACGGCCCCGACGGACTACGGCACCATAGCGCCGCGGCGCCGTGAGAGCACTACAAAAGCACAGGACCGACGCGAAACGCAAATGACGGGGACACTGATGACGCGAAGTCTCTACGCAGATCCCTCTCCCACGATGCTCCCGTGTCACAGACCACGAGCATCTGCCCTTTTTTCCATTTCCCGTTCGCCGTACCGATTTTCCGTGTAGTGTGGACTAATGGACCGAGGAGCCATCGTCGTTCGAGAAAGAGCTTCCCACGTCCGTCATCAAAAATTATAGACTTGAAAAACAATCGAGCCCGGATGATTTTCGTGACGAGTCTGGATCATTGATGAATGCTTTCGGTCGAGACCAGCGCATCTCATCTCCCACAGTCCGGTACCACACTCCGAGCTCAACGAAGTCTCATGCGTTCGCGAAGTCGGGTGCGTGCGTCGTATCAATCCCGCATGTGGAATAGGAGACCCTGAGAGCTTCTAATTAGCCGGTCAATGTCGAAAGTTTCGGTATCCGTTACACATATTTCGTTGCATTCCTGGACCTTGGACCTAGTGCTGCTTTAATGAGCAATCTAGGACGCAGCGCTGCGCCAGACCAGGGTACTTTTTTATGACAAATCCTGAGACGGGCGCTATTCCTGTCCACCGCGGACGAAAGAATGAGAAACCCGGAGCATCGCCTCGGGTAGCGACACGGGACACAATTCAGCAGCGCCAGAAGTCGAGCGTCAATCACGGCCGAAGAGGGGTTCAAGCATTAGGGGCTCTGAGCCTCCGTCTCCTGGATGATGGTTCCAACCGGAGCCCGTTGTAGGAGCTCCATGTATCCTCTGGATGTTTTGAGCGCCTCTGGGCCTGCTCTCAGCGACAAGGACTAGGCATCTGATGTCTGAATTTTGTCCTGTTGAGAGACGACGATTTCATTATCGAGATCGACGCACGTCCCAGAATGGTGTGCTCCGAGACTGGGAGCTGAATGAAGCACGAATTACGGCCCCGTACCGGCAGTATCATGGAAGCTCGCCTAATTGTTTCACTCTTCCGTGCGCCGTACCGATTCGCCGTGGTCTACGGGTGGAATTCTGTTTTCGACAGTCGAGGAGTCGTCTTCAAAACGATTGCGATCTCTCTTCCCTTTGACTCCCGGGAACTTTCAATCAAGCTTCCGGATTGGCACAACTTATCGAGAGCCGATATGCGATCAGATCGCGAGGCGTCGATCCTCGCATCAATTAGCGCGGAGAGGATCCAGACTGAGAGTAGAGTCCAAAACAAGATTGCGGGAATTTGAATCGAGCGAATCGGAGGCTCTTTCTCATCTTTTTAAAAGAAGTGTTGCAGACCCGAATACAATCATTCGCAGTGACTCAGCGACGATGGCTTCTCCGGCAGGCACATACGTTCTCTTCGATCCAGCCTATCCCGACATCTTCGAGCTTTCCAGGAACCCTGGACGGTCGAATCCTCCAGTTGCGGAGACGCGTCCGGTCACTGTCACAGAATCAACCTATGAAAATTTTTGGTGCACGAAGGATCCGAAACCCGAAACTCCGAGTATTGAACCGATAGTCCGGAGCGAACCCATCCACCCTGTGGGATTCAACGGTCACTTGGCGAAGGTCCTCAATCGCGACCCGACGCCGACGGTCCGATCCAGTGCCCGACCTCAGCCAAGGCGTAGGACGTTCCACGGGGATTGCGCGGCGATCAGCAACGCCCTGAGAGGACGGAGTACAGTGAACGCCGATGATGAACCTTCAGAATTCATCGAAGCTCTGGACATCGCGGGAAGCGAGGAGGGAATCTCGCGGAAGCAGCTACAGAAGCGTCGTCCGAAACGGCGCCTCAACAAGGATTGATAGTCAGGTGCGCTCCAGGTTTCGAGTGAGGTGATTCCCGATAGAGTCAGACACGTCAGCTCCTGCAAGGTGTATCGACATGATCCCATGGAAGAGTTTCGGAATAAAAAAGGCATTCGGAAAATCACTAGTGACATGCGCATAATTCATCATCTATTCCTGTACCGGATTCCTCCGATTATGAGGCCGATCCGCATAAGAGAAAGGGCTGTATTTCCGACTTGTCGAGAATATGAGTCCTCCCTTGGAAGTTAGCCCGAGTCCGTCCGAGATCTCTTGAATAGCTTGAGAAACACCTAAGTTCTCTTTCTGATAACCTAGGGGCGGCGCCGGACTGGGATGGAGTCGAAACTAACTGGAGCCACCGACGGTCAGAACCTTCGAACGAGACTCGAGACGCTGCAGCAGATGCTCGATCGAAATGATCCAGAATTTATCCGAAGACACCGTATGTACGGTGCCTTCCTGTCTCCTCGACTACGGTGAACGATTTCTTCGAGATGGGGGATGAGCTTCTCATAGGTACATAGTCGAGGGAAGTAAGGACAGCAGAGTCGCTAGGTATTATGAGTGACGTTCCCGAAAGTTGAGGGGGGGGGTCGGTGCGCTCCGCCCCAGGCATCAAGGTTCCAGGGCACCGAAATGGCCTGGAGGAATGCCAAGAATGGAGGAAAGTTTCGACTTGGTGACTTTCGAACTCAATCGAGAAATTTTTCGGGATGAAGAATCAAAAACGAAAGTTGCATCGATAGATAGTACAGTGAGCTCCAAATACAGTGAGCTCCGCTTATTGGCACCACCGTATAATCGGAACCTCGTTCTAATCGGACCGAAACTAGGATTGCCGGATGAGGATTCCAAATCATTTGTCCGGTTAGTCGGACCAACCGCTTATTAGAGATGGCTCGGTCCCGATCTGGTTCCGTTAAGCGGGGCCCACTGTGTAAATCTTTATGTGGGCTGGTTTCAACCCTTGTGTTTTCAAAACTTCAGGGATTTCCCACAAGATTCCGTCTCTAGCTGCGGAGAGGTCTGTGGAAGGATGTCATGGTTTTATTCTGCACACCGTCACTTGGTTCACGTCGGAATACCGGTTTGCTTTTTCGCTTGAATTTCGTTGTTTCCGATATCGATTCGGACTTTCTTCGGAAGTCCGAAGAAAGACGCCATTTCTCTTGACGCTCGCTCGAGATGACCATTGGCTTCTCTTTGAGTAGAGAGAATCTCCTCCCTTTCTTATCTCTTCTTTCAGTATTCTCAACCGTGGAACCGTGTCGAGCCGAGCAAGCAGCGAATGTTCAGACGGGTCTGACGATCGTTTGCGCATTCCTCTGTCCCGCTCCAACGAAGCCCACGGAGCGAAGGTTTCCCGACAAGCAGTCAATTGAGTCCGGAAAGCTCACACAATACGGGTGGCTTGCTTTACCTTAACCGAACAGCTTCCGCCTACAATTCTCGGGCCATCCTAGCGTCAATATTGGTCCCATGAAAGAAGTTTGTGGCCACCGCCGAGCACTGAAATTCCCGAATGAGACCCCGGGAATGTGCTGGGCAGGGAGGAAAGTCGGGCTACCTGCGTTAAGATCACCGCTGGAACCATTTAATTCATTGGTCTCCGATCACTCGGTTGAATTGAAGCATTCCCTGGGAAATATTCCGAAGGTACAATTCATGCTTCCAGATGACGTACTTCGGCGCGACCGATATCACGCGGGGCTCGTACTTGCCAACCTTCAAAAAACAGAGTCAAAATCGTCTCGCCGGGGTGACTTCTGCCATTCCCGGACGAAGAAAACAAACAGATTTACTTCATAGAAGATCATGTGACATACCGATGAATAGGTCGGACAACGCTGCCGGTTCGATTCCGGGACGAGGGGAGATTGGTCGGGGATTGCAAGAATTCCTCCATGAGCGCAATTCGTTGGTCCGCTTTTCACGAACTTTGTTCCGCCGTTTGTTGTCCCCTCGAGCTGCGGTTGTCGCAGCGCAGCGCGATGGGTTTCGCTAGTATACTGATGGATGTGGATGAATAAAATTGAATATCAAATGTGAATTGAGTTCAAATCCAAGGGGAACATCCCATTGTGGGTCAGACCTGCGAATCGATAACGTCAGAGGCACGGTACGCCCCCCGGCAATATTGTGATGAACGTCCCTTGGATGAACTCATTTGCCTTTTTTTCGCACCTCAGGAATGTTATGAGGAAGGCCCTGGTGACCGGAGACCATCGCGAATGCATGAGAGGTGTGAATAACTGGATAACTTGATGAATGGTTCGACAGAGGATGCTTCGAGTCCATAGGGGCCGAGAGATTTGGACAAGAGCCTCGCGGCTCCCAGAGAAGTCCGCGATCTCGAGCTGCGTCCAGGTATGAGATATATTTCGTCTCGCCAATCGGGCTTATTTCGTTCGAGGTAATCGTCAGCCGTGGCCCGCCAATGAGATTCCCGAGTTTCTCTTCGAGCATTAGTGCGATCAGCTTAGCGAGAGTCAAAGCCTCGCAAAGCGTTGAGTCAGACTACAGTCAAGTGCCGCTAACTTGTAAAATTCGGGAGTAGGGTTTGAATATTTTTTCTAACTTATGAGTTAGGGGAGGGTCAATCTAGACCGGATTAATTCGGACAGATGCGCGCTGATTATTATCTGCCCCCATGAATGCAGGCATAAAATTGACGATAGTGATCATGAACGGATATCTGCTTTAATTTATTCCATCTTCTCCATGCGGATTTACGTTTTTTAACTTATGGAGAGTCCTGACTATGTACCCTACTCAGTCTCTACTATCTACCGTTCCGAGCAAAGTCAGTCCCCATCAATACAATTCCCGTCTTCAAAATACAACCAAACAACTAAGGCTTCGATTTCGAAAAATAATATCGAAGATCTGCCTGTCTTTTTTCCTCTAGAATGTCACAAATAACAAGATCTCGATACTGATGTAGAGCCCTGCTGATCCCTGGAACAATATTTTGTCTCTGAGAGCAATGGTTGACCAATGTAGCCAAGGCTCGGAGAGCCTCTTGGCCGGTCAAGAAACCACAACTGGGCTCCTCGAAGGGGGACTCGGGTTCTTCATCCGAGGTTTCGCTGAGGACCTCATTGTGTTCAGGCTCGAAATCATCGGAAGTCACAAGTTGCCGATCAGCCTGAACGAAGTCCCCGAAAGTCATGGAAATGGGGAAACAGTCTCGGATAATCATTCGATCCGGTTCGTCTATGTCATCGCTGTTCTCACTTTGAGCGCTGGCATTCCGAACGTTCGGGAGGCATTTCTTGAAGCAGTTGAATATGGTGGAAGTTTTGACATCATCCCAAGTCTCTCAGGAACCGGATTCCCTGGAGCGAATTCATTTCGTTCACTTGACCGGCCTGTGCCATGGCCCAGTAATGTTCGACCAGCTTTTTTTTGTACAACTGTTTCACGTTACAAATGATGCCCTGGTCCATGGGCTGCGATTCTCGACATTTTTCCGCGCTTTACAACTTAGGGCGGCGAAATCGTTCCAAATTATGAGTTAGAGGAGGTTTTATAAGTTAGAGGAGAGAGTCAACACGGGGTCTATGCTTTTACTTAGCAAACCATGAGAAAAGCGACTCTAAATTATAAGTTAGAGGAGTTTTCCAACTTATAGGAGCTCCAACTTAGCGGCACTTGACTGTACCTACGATTGGGTACCTCGACCATCTATCGTTGGACTGTCCCCGCAGTGGCTTTGAATCCGCGATGGAAGCATGCGAACGGAGTTTGAATCCTCGGTTTCCGGAGTCAAAATTTTCATCCTCTCGATGATTCAGAGCGGAAAAGTGGCACGAAGCCCGTTCAGAGCCATCAGCAATCGACGAATTACGATCGAAAGTATTGTAGGTACTCGGTTCCGGAACAAAAGCACTCCACAGCACCGTCTCTTGTTGCCTCTCGGCGCCCCGACGCGATCCTCGGAGGCTTGACATACGCGACGGAGAGCGGGTCTCTTGCACCCGGGCGACGGAACTTCCGGGCTCTTGAGAACCTCGACTGGCTCTCGCTTGCCTATTCGAGTCGGCGTCTCTCAATTTCACTTTGAGATCTATGAGTTTCTCTTGCCAAATAGGGCATTTTAGGGCCGCCCAAGTGTCGCTCTTTTGTCCAATCAATGAAAGGCACCAAGGGTCTCCTCCTGACCCTTCACGGTCATGCGCCTCGAGCACTTCGACATCGGACAACAGAATTGAGGTCGTTTCTGGTTAGGGTAAAAGACTCCCGATAGCTGCGCTCTGCCGAGCTCGGTCCTTTCTCGGTCCATTCCGGGGCTGAGGCGAAACACTATCATCGTGGAACGTTCTCGGAGGGAATCTCTCCATCGTGAGAGGGAAAATCGACTTCCGCCTCATGCTCCTGATCCCGTGGGTTGCTCTGCATAACGCATCATTACGCATTGGGAAGCCCCATCGGATACACTCATAGGCCTTCCGGCTGGTGAGACGCGAGCGCTACATAGATACGCATCGTAGGTCATTCGAGATTCCGATTTCCGATCCTACTTTCGAGAGCCGGCGAAGCGAATGTTGGGAAGGGAAACTGGTGCGTAGACGCGAAAAAGCGGCCGCGATCGATGCGGCGACACAAAACATCTAAGTGAAGCCGTCCAAGGGAAAACGTATTTCATGTTGGAAGTCAAGTTATATGTGCGACTTGAGCCGCTTCCGCAGCATCTTCAGGCTTCTTCAGGTATTGCAGCTTGAGCGAATCACATTGGTAATGAACCATGTACGCCAGGATGCACATCTCTCTTCCCATCGAGAGCGACTTCCACCCTAAAGAGGAGGCGTTGCAGGGAAGATCGAGTCCACAGACCTGCATTCCCGCGGAATCTGCGCCCTCCGCGCCGCAAGATCCAGAGGGTTCCGAGCGAGTAATCGGATGAAGCGATATGAATGTATCGAGGAGCGTGAATCCATATAAGCTGCGGGAGGATTGCCTACAGAGGAAATTGTTCTGAGGTCCTGAGACCTACCCGGAAAAAAAGTCGAGCTCAATCATTGCTCTTCTGAGCCTCGACACCCCTGACCCCAGAATTATATGACTCCAATGCTCCCTCAAGACTCCGCAATCAGCGAAAACAGGGACGCCGCCATCGTCTGCCTTGATATCTGTGACACCTAGACCTAGCCTCGCATGAACTTCCAAAGAAACATTCATCACCGCAAGGCGATGCGATCACGAACTCCCGAGCTGAAAAACCCCGGTAGAAAGAATGACGACACATCTGAGTCAATTGAGAAAATCTCATCTCTCAAGTTCTTTGTTTTCTTCAGGTTTCTTAAAGAAATATAAAAGGGTATTTTCCATTTTTACATTCATAGCGGTGTGAAAAATATGGAATATTTCTCTTGTATCCCAGTCCTTCCATACCTTCTCCTCTCACTAGAATCAGCATTAACATCCATGTGGAACACTTACTACAGCTCATAAAACCACTCCAATTCATTTTTGCCTATAAATACATCAAGTTAAATGCCTAGACTTTGAGTGCCATTAGAGGTCCCTGCCGGAGCCTCATGACGTTTTGGCTTGATTCCTTCGATCCACAGTCGAGTCTCTTTGAGCAGTGGGAGTTTTACTTTATACACGCAGCGCCGGGTAGCAGTGGCGAGGGAAACTTCTGACCTTCATGCCCTAGTTGTGATTTGCGACTCTCGTTTTGATCAAGTCTCACATTTGACTAGGTTCTCGACCCGAAATTCGCTCATATGTCTACCCGGGGTTCGGTCGTAGCTGCTTTAGAGTAAGCGACCTTGTGCTTTGGATCCGGCAACGTCGCCGACCGCTGAGCCCTCAAAGAGCTGAAAATGCAATGATTTTTTGTTAGTGAATCGGTCCCGATTATTCGAAATATTCCACCCTCTCACTAGAAGCTCACTGTCGGAATCGACTATCCTAACTGAACGCAGTGGAGCCAAGCTCATCGATTATTGTCTGAACTGAAGTCTGTCCTCATTCATCGCTAGGAAGATGCCACTCACGCTATCAGGAGTCCGGCGCCGATGACCGCCAGGATGAGACCGAAAAGAGCAACGATCGTCATTGCGATCTTGCCGAGACCGGGGTAGCCGTTGACCTTCGTCAAGAATGAGACGATATTGGGACCGCCCTCCACATACTGTAGTGAAAAAACAGATTCAAGCAGCTGACTCGATGGCGGTGGTGAGATGAACCTATTCCCAGATATCTTTGATCCCAGATATGTATGAAAATCGAGATTCGGGATCAAACTAACCATCTCCTGCCAGAAAAGCGGCAGTGTAACCTCTGGGAGTGACGCAGCGTCATTACTGCAATTAGAATCGAGATTGAGATCTCAAATGAAAGACACCGATGAGGAAGCATGTGGTCGGTATGCCGAAGTCAGCATAAAACGCTCGAGATGCGAGATACTAACATCATGTCCGATGGTATCACCCGAACGTTGGCCTGCATGCGGCCGTGAACCCGGACGGTTGTACCGGTCAGCTGTGGATATGAAATAGTGTTGGCTCATTAATCCCACCAGGCATTCTCCTCGTCATACCCTGATCCCGAAACTGACTGTCTATGACTCCTCATTGCTGAGTCTGTCAAAGGAGGTGGGGGGCGGTGAATGCGAGTATCGCTCGAACCAGGAAAAAAACCCACCGGCTCATGGTCCATTACGAATTCGTGACGCGACTGATCCGGATGCATTCCGTCAACTGCGGCGCGGAACTGCGGGTCCGCTTGGAGAAAATGAGGCAAGGACATCACTATCGGAGCATCTTTCTTGCATGGACCGACTTCAGCGACACCTAGAAGGAGTTATCCGAGATGAGAATCACGCAACTTTCAGGTTTCCTTGGAAGAATATAATTTTATGCCCGGATCTTGGAGCCGCATGCCGGTCCGAAGCAATCGTGTTTCATACACTACCTGACGGCAGCTTGAATGAGGCATCGTAGCAAACGTTGTCGGGATTCTCCTTCGAGCTTAGGAAGTTGTCGATCGTCAGATTGAATCGACGGAGGCGCAGCTTGTGCCACTCAACGTCCTTCTGATAGCGAGTGACGAGAGCCCGGCACATGTCAGGCACGTACACACGGGTAGAGTTCGTCTCGTTCATGGGAGGACGGAGATTTCCGACTGTAAGGAAAGGAATGTCGGACCCATCGTTTTCTCGGCCACAGAGGAACTCTTCGACTCCGATATTATGGACTTATGCCAATCCGACTGAAGAAACCCCGCGAAACTTACAGGTGCCGTCGATAACATTGCACTCCGGCTTACTCCAGATCTCTCGGACGCTGCAAGAGCGATGAGCTTAAGGTCATGGCAGATTGAAAAGCGTCTTGCGATAGGATTATCTGAATATGGAACAGAAACTCACTGTTGCCCGTCCATCGAGTGAATCCGGTTGAGATCCTGGACTCCCGTCGCCCCGGTGTACATATTGAAGACTCCGGGGTTTGTATCATTCTTCTGCGGGACGGAATTTCGTAAGCACTGGACTTTTGTGGACCGACTCCGTCATGAAGCTCTGCTCCGAAAAACGCAAGCGAGCCAAGAAAGTGAGGCACATCGTTTTAGCAACGCGGAACGACTTCATTTAATCTTCCTCTTCGTTCGAGATTCGATGGGGAAGCCTCAAGTATTTCGAACAAAACGGAGCGGATGATTTCATCATAATTGAGAGAAATGTAGAATGCTTCCACGGAAGCAGTGAAAGACTCACGTCAACACCGAAGCCGAATCTGCCTTTCTTGTTTTCTCCGCTGTAGAACCAAGTTAAAAAACCCTCCTTCAGGGTCGCCAACTGCACGATGGAGTTTGACTGTCCCGTGTACGTCAACTCCTTCACCTTATAGACCACGACTGCGTGCTGAGCTTGTTCTAGAGCTCCGATAACCGTAGCGAAGCCCCCTCTGGCGAGCCAGCCGAGATTCTCACCTCTATGCAACGCCGCCTGTGGACATGCGAGATAAAATCAATCATCGAATCGAGCTATCCGGATCCCTCCGAAAGGGCGAGCCTATACCGACGCCGACGGCTGATCGAGAGAGGAGCGAATGTTCGGTGAATGGATGGGTTCACCATGAGCTCGGAAAGTTCGAGGGGAGCTCTTGAAGGGCCAAGAAGGGACCGAGCGCAGCGAACGGTTTTGTCGAGACACCCTGAGATCGAAACATATCAGAACCGGACGAGTCTTTCGATGCCTCTGCGTCCTCATTCGATGGAAACTCGGAAATGACTTCTCATCACGATCCGTCTTTCGCGGTACGATAAGGGCCACAGCAGAGAAGGACTCAGAACAATAGTCGGACCAAATTCAGAAAGAAATCGATCTCAGGAGAATGATAGCGAGTGATCGGAAGCGAAATGTAATATTCCCTAGGAATCGGCTTCCATCGTCGCTGGCAACAATAGTTTGCCTCTTTTCCGACCGAGCAGCGATTGAAGATCATCATGATGCGTTCTTCAGCTGAATCGTACTGATTACTGATCATCTGAACTTGCGAAAAAAGCGGTCTGCTCGAGCAGAGAGTGATTCGATCGAGGCAGTCTGCCCTCAATCTGAATATAATTATGGTGAGCCCAGCTTCGTCGAGCTCGAACATCTTCCGTTTATCTCTCTCCATTCCAAACGTCTACTCACCATAAGGGGAACGTTGACCATCGTGATGTTGGTTTCTTCATCAGAAACGCTGTTCACCGGATCGAAGGTGAAGAATCTGTGTTCCTCGAACGAGACGGTCTTGTTGTTGTGGAAAGTGATATTTTTCTTCGAAATATCGACTCTGGAAGCGAAGATTGCTCTCATTAAGACCTCGACTTCCGTGAGGGGAACCCGTCGTCGGATGATAATGGATGGGATGGGAATGGAGCGTCCCTCATACTTACTTGTACCAGAAAGGACCGACCTCCTTCACGATTGGCTTCCCACCTTGTTTGAACTCTTCCGGGTTCGTCAGGTTGAATAAATACCACGCTACTCTGGTGTCGTAGTTTTTCGATACGTCCCTCCAAATGGGAAAACCTTGGGATTTTGGGGACAGCACCACTCTCCTGCCCAAGATCCATCTGAACACCGAGTTGAAGTTCAAGAGGGTTCCGACAGAGACGAAGACCAAAAGGAGCCCCAAAGTCACACAGGAGACTCCTGGAGAGAAGGGGAAAATACAGATATTGCACTCCTCAGTTGTAGCAAAGGCGCGATTCGGACAAGCTTTGCGAAATTCACCCCCACGGGTTATTTATAAGTTCAGAAACTTGAAACTCACCTCCGATTAGCCGCAGATTCATCCCAAAGGGTCTTAGGAGGCTGCTCGGTCGCCTTTTCCCCTGTAAGCGAGCAAAGTCGAAAATCACTAAGAGACAATAGTCGCGCTCTTCTCCCGACACATCGAAGAGTTTCGTTCAGAGATCGAAAGGACTAAGATTTTCTCGGGAAGAATCCCCCAACGGACCCAAAGATGGAGCCGAGTGTTTTGGGGTTTGAGCGGTCGAAGGTCAGCCGTTCTCCCGGGACGCAGCGTCGACTCCCGGCTCGTAACCGAAAATTGTGAGCGTGTTAGCTGTCCACAGCAACGCTATGATGGCGGCCGACGTCTCCTGCAGAGAGACTATCGCCACTCTTGAGATAAGCCCGTCTCTCTCAGGACTGCTCCACGCACACAATGCCGGCATTCAGTTCGATGAGCCCCTCGACTCGAAGATCTGTCTCCAGGAGGAAAATTCGACTTTGAAGTATTGATAAAGCGCTGTGACAGAATACTTTCTCATTGTTCTCCGTTAGCGATTTTCGCGCGAGTTGATCGATTCGGGATATGTTAGTGAGTTAAAGATAGTTTTAAGGGACGCGGCTGACTTCAGTGTCGAGCTGAGAGCACCTAATCAACTTCTCCATCCGTGAGGTTCGCAGTACGCGTTCCCATGCATTCGTATCGGCATCCCGGCGTCAGGGTTGCCCCGAGCAAGGCGAGGACATCGGTGAATCCCCAATCGTTTCGCGATCAGTCAACCGCTCTGGCCGCTCTGAGGAGCGACATGCCGGAGCGCAAGAAACTCACGGCTTTCTCGAATGCTCCAAGGTTACTACAGGGCCGGGTCGGGTCGGGATGGTCTTGGATTCTCTGTTGACCGAAAGTGGCCACCGGGAATTTTCAATTAGGTGGGCATGTTCTTTCTGAACCCTGGAGGATTCTCAATTTGGCACCGAGCCGCTGGTTGCGAGTGAGGCGATCGGAAAAGACTAGCTTCGGAATCGAATGATGGATCAGCGGTCTGTCCGACTATGTCTGACTGAGCCAGAAAGCCGGCGCATCGTGGACGTTGACGCTTCTGCCCAGAGTCGCTGGGATTCTGGAGACGCTTGAGTAAAGAGCGTAATGACGGTGTATGGTACGAAGAAAAGACGGCCCTGATCACGGAAGGATTTAGACGGATATCCCAGTTGCCTCGCATTTTTTTGAATTGATCCAGCAAAACAGGAAACAATCGCCAACATCGAATCGGCGGTTCTTCGTCACTCGAAAATTGAGAAAACCTCGTCTTCAGGAAATCGAACCACCGGCAAGCGGGAGAACACGCTGGTGCTATGACGTAGGAACATGTTTTTCCTCAGGCCGGATGAGCTCTGTATCGAATCACGGCTGACTTTCGACGTTCTGAACATCGGCCCATCGACCGTCGACTAAGATCGGGATTGTCGCGAATCGACTGAGAGCGAAACCAACATCCGTCGAAGCGGCTCACCGCAGGACAACGAGACCCAACTTATTGGAACGTATCGCGGGTTTCCGCGATTGACGTTCTCGATAGTTTTTACGGTGATTCCCCATGTCGCGCCGCAGCGGCGTGAGAAAACGCTCGAGCACGGTTGCGTAGAATGTGTGTTCTGGCCACCGAACTCGGCTTGAATTTCTCACCTTGTAGCGAATCAGGCTTTCTGGCTGGAAGTCGGATAGATAAGTTTTTACGATTGATCAAAATTTCCGCGCCACTTCCTCGTCGCGTTTCCCCATCAATCACGCCGGATTCCGCTAGACTGAGGAAATCGCTCAAGATTGAGAGAAAGTCGCGCCACGTGGCGCTGACCCAGCGTGACCTGGAGATATTTCATTTCGCAATCCCGCATCATAGAGGAGTTTCAGATTCGGAATAAACAAACGTATTCATCGTCAGACTCTATCATCGTGACGAGAGAGCCCCCGGGGCCAAACGAATTCGCTGCAACAGCAGCGATATATTCATCGGTGATTGTTTGAACAGCATTCTTTGAACAGGTGAGCGTTTTATCGCTCGATCCCGGCTGAGGGCTGACTGTATGAGTCTCGAGCGCCTCGATATCGCATTCGACTCTGTGAGGACGTTGAGGGGAGCGAGAGAGCGAGCTGCCACAGACTCACGAGAATTTTCGGTGCTACGTCTGTTTTCGGCACCGAGGGTACCCACATCGGCTGGGAAAATCCGCTCGCTGCTCTAGGTGACACCGTCTCGTTGACAAAGATGAGTGAGTCATGGAGACTGTCCTCACGCAACGTTATTGCGTGAGCCAGCGCTTGAGCTACCGTCTAGTCATCCGAACGGATTTTCTCTCTTCCGACCGCGCTCGAACAACAGCGAGAGCGCTGCTCGTCCACGTTCGAGAGGGTTTCCAGCCGTCCGCGTCGGATTTCAGAGCCTGCGGACATATAAGAGGGCCGTTTGACGTCCATTGAAAGCTCGCGCTGATCGGTATCCGCCGCATCCGTCGCAAACCTTCGTCAGTGAACATCCATTAAAACTTGAATTTCCTACGACTGTCAGGAAATCTGATTGAATCGCACGGTAATATATTTTTTGCTCTCTTGATCCGGGATGTGAGATCCGACTCTTCATTCCAAGTTAAATTAACCAGAAAATCCAACGACAGACTTCTTTTCTCAAAGCTTCATGAGCTTTCTTCGATCGCCTAGGTAGCAAATTAATCAAGCAACAGGTTAGCGCTCAGAGACGACTCGAGGCCTTCCCTGCGGCACCCTTGAAGCAAGTGCGAGATCGCCTTTTCTCAATTATTTGAGGTTCGCGAGCAACACGTTTGTCTCTCGAAACACCACCACCCTCTCTCTGATTGATCTCACGGAGTGAGTCAGTTGACGCGCGCTCAGAGCTGACGTCGATACATGTTCCCGCCAGAATCAGGGTCTATCCCCTGCAGGAAGGACCGAGCGCTCGATGGACGGCGGGAGTTCGAACTCCCTGAATCGGGAGAAAACATCGAATAGCGGCAGAATACTATTTTCGACTGTCATTCGTTCGAGCGACGACGGAAATGCAAAGCGACTTCAAACGCATGGGAGCTATTCATATGGGCTCAAGGCTGACGATTCGCCGCGATCGCATGCGACAGCGTTACCGGCGGCGTTCATAGAGAACTCTGGCATGGCCTTATACGTTCGGATTAGCCAAGCGTCGCGCTGTCAAATTTCTAGAAGAGCGACATCACCAGAGACTCCACCGCCGAAAATGATTAATGCAGCTGTCACCTATCCGATAGGTCCTATCGACAGCGTGATTATTTGATCTCGGAGTATGTTTTCCTCATACGTAGAGCGAACGGCGCCGGCGTCGAGTGTTCGAGATCCAATTCGAAGTTTGTCGTTTGTCGCCATGCGGTCGAAGTGGAACTCCCTCGCAATCTGAAAGCAAGCGTCCCGGGCTCGGGTCGCGCTGGGACCCAGAATTTCAAGAATGCCATCTGCACCCTATGATCGCCAGCGATCTCGATCGAGCCACATGAAGCCCAGCGTCGTCAGATTTTTCTGTTCACATCGTTCTCTTCGGCGGTTCTCCGATATGTTTGGCTGGGGTTCACATGCAGAAGATGAAAATCAAGCCGCTCGACGAGGCACGTGAAGAGAACCACAAGCGTTTGAACGGAATCGAATCATCATTCCCATACACTGATGTACATACACATTCGGCACAGCCACATGTAGACTGTAATTCGGATTAAGATTAGGATTCCCTGATTTCCCCTTCAGAGATCGAGTAGGAATCACGAACAGAGAAGCCCAGCCCTAAGTGTCATTAACTGGGACCAGATGCAACAACGGAGTTTCTGGACTCACTGGGCTAGGATCTCGTTCGCTTGGTTGACTTTCGGTGGTTAGTTCGCTCACCCGAACGAGCGACTTCTTCGTGTGTCGCGGTCCGGCGACCGGTCCGCCGCCCGCCCGCTCGCCTGCCGGCTGAATCCAGCATGGCGTGATATCGCGCGATTCCCTTATTGCTCTAGCCAACGATGACTGTACCAGCAGTCAGCCACAGTCAGTCAGAACTCTCTGGCAGCCGAACAGCCGAACTCAACGGTCAGATGGAACGGCTCCATCGACCGCTTGCTTGAGAGCCCTCGGAGAATAAAATTAAGAGAAATTTAATTTTCTGTGACATCGTCGTTAAGCGTCTTACAGGGAATTCAGCAAAGTCAGCCCGCTCCATCGAAGCAATCGACTCGCCGACTCACGCTGGTCGGAATCGAACGAGATTCCGCCCTAGTGGTATGGAACGACGTTTGGCTCTCGTACTGAGTCTTTTTTCTTCGGATCCCGCATCCGGGCCATCATAATCCTTGAATGAGATTTGTGACACTCGTTTGTAATCGAGGACGAACGAGGAAACCTAATGATCATGCATGCGTACACAGTCTTCCCGCTCTACGACATCCACATAAATAACTCATCATAGAACGAATATCCTTCATCTGAATCTGCATAAGTGTCGTGGGCGCACAGGAAGCGCTCAGTTCCCGAGCGTGGAGGAACGTATAGAAGTACGAATATACGTCGAGTTGTAATGTCGGCGGCGATCCGCGCGCTCACGAAAACTCAGTCAGCGGGACTTGCGTGTTCAGGATCGACAATCAAACCGTCAGTCGCGTCGGACTCAGAGAAGAAGAAGAACGAGACGACGAGTCAATTCGCTGTCAGCGTAAATTGAAGAAAACGAATTCTGTGCACACCGCGCACAGAATCGGCGGGTCAGCCCCAGAAAGTCGGCGGCGGGCTTATTGCATGCTTCTCTGAGGAGATTATCGAACGTCAGCGGAAACGGACAGCAGCAGATCATGCCAGACTGTCATGCCAACTCTTCGAAATACCCTGACGCTGATTGTCGGTCGGTCGATCGCTCGCTCGAGGTATTCCAGTGTTTTTCTGTGCGATTCATTTTTTTCGGAGAGTTCCAGAAGCTCTTTCGAGTTCCAATCCGCGAGAGGACATGCCTCGAGCTGAGTCGTCTCTCGATTCCGGCGGGATCAATCGGCACAGCCGGCATTCACATCGTGGGGAAGCACGGTTCGCGCTCTCACTGTGTTACTCACCGAGAAGATCTTCATCTTTGCGTTCTCCGACGCAATTATTGCCGAAGAAAACTCAACGACCGCGCTAAACTCCGAATCAGCTCGCGGCTCGGAGCGGTAGATGGCGGTGGCGCGTCTTCGACTCTCTGGTTCTATCCGTCAGCACAAAACCCACAAGTCGAACACTCGTCGAGATCACCAATCGAGAGAATGTTTCTGAGTGAAGCGCCCGCTCGCTCGCTCGTTCACCAGAATTCTCCGGTAGCTCTGGGAAAGGATGAGAGAAACCCTGACGTCATTCGGAGGCCTCCACCCCACACGAGGAGAGAACTCTCGTGCGCTGGTGCCGCTGGTCGTGGTGCCGCGGCGGCGGTGACGGCTGCAGCTGCTTCTAGAGCTGATGCCGATGCTCTCTTGGTCATCATGGAACATTGCGGTCCTCATCCAAAAAGCCGCACGCTTTCTGATGCCGGTACCGCAAGAGCAACCACGTCGACCGAAGCTCGAACGGTGCTCTATCTGTCGATGAACGTGGACGAGCTTGACGTCATACCCACGGTCCTCGACAATGAGTTCCGACGCTACGCTGTCAACACAGCCACGACGAGCTGAGCAGCTACGAAGTGACTAATAGTGAATCATTCCAGTTCCCACTACTTCAATCGAGATTATCGTTATCGGAAAAACGACATGAAGCAGCCGATACCTTGATGAAGGTTTCTGGAATTCAGCGTAATTATTCACGAGGGCTCTCCCGGCCGTCAAGTCTCACTTCCCAGTCGTCGCGAATCAGATTCGAAACCTCGGGAAACCCCGACTGACTGACCGACCGCATGTATCGCTCGCGAGAGTCACTCTGTGTAGAACTGCTGACAATCGAAGCTCGGAGGAAACGTGCGCTGGGGCAGAGTCTGTTGACTTCCTAAAATGCGCAGACTTTTCTGAATCCCGAAGTTCAATGAACCCAAGGGTCCGAGTCGTTCGAACAACTGCTCACAGAATATGGAGAAATGCAAGAAAAGGAACGAACTCCCAGGCTACGAATTATACATGGGCCGCATCGTTGTATGAGATCTGCCAACGGATACTCCTCTCGATACCCGAACGCAGCGTCAGTGTCACGATAGGCGGCAGACATTAAGGAGAAGAGACACTCGACCATGCGCATTTTGCGCACAGAAATGGCACTGTACCAACAATCCGAAACTGTTTCAAGCTGAGGCAGAAGGGTCGACGAGTAGATACGCGCACTTAGTCGCTTGCCAAGTTTTGCTAACGATAAGATCTGATTGTATCAGAGTTTAGTCCCGCGGCAATCTATGATTTTCATCGATGAAGCTCCAACTTCGTCGGCGCAGCCAGGCTGCATCGGGGAAAAACAGCGAGCGATTCAATTTATAGGAAAAAATTATACGACGTATTGTTGCGACGTCAGGCGAGAGAGTGATTACTGAGATCTGAATACTATCGATAATGATAATATCGATGCTTCTGGACAATAAACTCGAGTATCGAGCCGCTCCGATGTTTCTCCTCGTTCGCTCTTCTGGCCTCTCGAGTCCTGAAGCCGTCGGATCTCAGGAATTTTGGTGAACTCATGCATTTCCAGCATCACTCTCGTCGCGCTTCCGAAATTGAGGCCGGTTCCTGCCTCCAGTCGTGCGGACTGAGAGTTCGCTGACTGGTACGCTGTTCCTGCCCGGGGATTTCCGAGAAAATTCGCCGCGGTCACGAACGTACACTTTCCAACATGAAGGATGGGGAAAAAGGAGCCGACTTCTCCCGACCTCGAAAACGATAAAACGTCGAAAGTGATTGCGGCTCGCATTTTCTCGAAAAAGTACCGAAGAGGTTCTGTAACCTTCGAGTGACATCATCTTGACATCTCCTCCGACTCAAAGAAATCGTGAGACTATCCCTTTCACTCAGACGGACATTAATAGTCGCTAATAATCGAAGCTAAGACGGCTTACTACAGGCGGCACAAGGTTGTGCGTCACGGTACAGCATGGAGTTATTGTTTCTTGTGCTTGACTCGATGCCGAGGAGGCATTTTCTGTGTCGACAGATGAGCGCGTAATCAGTGTAATCGCTTATATAATCAGGATTTTCTTCTCTGCGCTGTCTTGCACCCCTGCCACAGGCCGAGTTCGCCAAATGACTCTCAGCGGCTCCTCGTATCGAGAATAATCTCACGAAGACTAATCGACCGATCACTACGCCAGCATCAAGCGCATGTCGGGGAGTTCTTGACAAAGTATTTTGTGCGAATTCTGCGAGAGTCGATCCGACGAACTTTCTCCGACGGTTGTTCGTCTGCGACATCTGGTGCGGACATGAGCGCCGCCCATCAAACTCTGGGAGAGCTCGCGCGCAAGCGTTCTTCAAAGTCGTCGCTGGATCTTCCGCAGAAGTGGAACCAGGCCATACGTCGGCTCTTAGAGAAGATCCGCCGGCCCAGGGCTCGGAGCCCCGGATAGAGTGGTCACAGATTCGGAGCGATTTCTTTCGAGCGCTCTGAACTAGAGGGAGATGTTTATTTTGAAGTTTCGGCGAAGTCAAGAGCAGCCGCGTAAATTTTGCTAGAGCGATCTTAATCGGGTTCGAAGTGATCGGGGCCCGACTTCTGCGTAGCCGAAGGGTTGTCAGCTTTATGACCGGGCCCCGAAATCGGGTCCAAATTAGCTTCGTTGTGAGTGAGGCGTCCTCGCGACTTAGCTTTCCGCCTTAGCTGTCATTATGCCGCCAGATGCCGAGTCGTTTGAGATCATGACGCAGACCGACGTCGGTGTCGTTTCATGGCAGTCTTTGCATCAATCAGAATAATTGAACCGATTGTTTCTAGTACGGAACTGCTCTCCCAAGGACCAAGCGTTTCTTGAAAAGACTCCCTTGTCTTTAAGGAGCTCCAGATGGCATTCTTCATAACTTGGGATGCGACAGCGGTCGACCTTCGCGTACAGAAAAGACCTGCGCACGTCCATTACGGTCAGCTTGTTATGCGGTGAGTCGAGGAGTTGGTCCGCATCTGCGTTTGGAACGTTCGTTTCAACTTCGCGCTGGAATGTCCGTCATTAGCTCAAAGGAGCATGCCAAGTGTCCTCTCACCGTTCGTTGGAAAATCTCTCCTGAATTACTTCCTAGAGCTACTCCACCCTTCTCTCGTCGCGGGTCCCTATGTTTCGCGAGCTCCTCGAATCTTCCGCTTGACGGAATATTCCGCCTTTGAAACCCGGAGACTCGATAGCGGAGCGGGGCTTCAGCGGGAAGCAACCCGTTAGACTCCCCAGAGAAGTCTTACGCAAGAATCTCGTTACCGAACCATCCCCAGAGCGACAGAATTTTCTGACGGTGAATTTGAATGCTCAGTATGAACTTCGTCCACAGAGACTCAGACGCAGAGGAGGCGTCGGCGTCGTTGGATTCGCGACTGATATCTGGTTTCTCGCTTATTCGGTATCTTCTACCAATGCTCCACCACACGAGCTTCTGTCGGATGTCGGAGCGACACCACTTGTCAGAAGATCGTCCGGAAGATGACGGAACAGGATTCTTCTGCCGATACCTCGCAACGTTTGCGTAACGGGTATGCTTTCCGAAAAGATAAAGAGGATCACCTGGTTAATTACGCAAGCGGATTCTCTCCGTATCGCCTCGGTAGGTGAGGTCCGCAACAGAATATCGGTCCCAGTCTACGGATTCGAGCGAGGATTATCTACGAGCCATGAATCACGAATTACCGAATAGGAATATATCACGGATTCTGGCGGAGGCAGAGGAAGAGTAAGAGCGGTTCTTCCGTCATCATCTGTTTCCGTGGCTCGCACAGCTGTGAACCTTTGAAGGATGGGGAACCATTTCGCAAATCACGATCGGGTGATTTTGATGAAATTGGTCGGCGGATATGTTCGAGAGAAGAGAATGCATAGAGTCGATAGATCTGCCAATATGTACGTGTGTCCGCGACTGGCAAACGAGGTTATTGCCGACGTCGTTGAAAATCATAATGGTTTCAGCGGATTCGAGAACTTCTGACTCACTAAAGTGAAATAGTTTATGGAATGACTGCCAACAGGGATACGCGTACAAATGAAGCAGATGGTCAATGATGACCTCTACGCGAAACAAGAGAGTCGTCTGAGAAAATACATCGACTCCACAACCTCTCCTCTGATTCAGCAAGACTTACTGCCTCGTCTCCCGCTTCAGAATGTGCCCTGGACTCCGCAGAGAGGTGGGCGCGTATTCCTTCCGAAGCAGGTCTTCAGGATCTCAATCGAAACGAGGATTTATGTCTCCAGATGGGAGGGAGAGCGTCAAATAGGCGGTTTCGAGTGTCTTGGGATCGCGGTTCGGGGGAAAAATATTTGTGCTTCCGTCATATTTTCACTGTAATCCGAATTGCTCCCAGCTCCGAGAAGTGCACTGAGTCATGGACTCCGAATCAATTATAAACTTGACGTCACAGTTTTCGCTTGTCGGCGGCACCTTACTGTCATTGCTCAAGAACTCTGAATCCGAAGGCTCTCGAGTGAAGACCTGATATTGGGACCACCAAGATTTCATCAGTCGAGATCAACTCGTCGTCGAGCTCATGAATGAACAGAGGTGGCTCGGATTCGCGCTCCTGGCACCGGTCGACATGGATGCTGCTCCGAATATTTTCACTGGATCAATTACAGAAGAAGTTACGCAAAGCGCGAATAAACCAAAAGTCAAATGAAAGCGCGTAGCGTCCAGGTCCGATACTGGCTCGTGAAGTGACGGAGAAGAAAGGGCTTAAAATTGCTCTTGGAGAAAATCCAGTAAGGTGGGAGTTCCAGCACCCGGATCAAGCATCGCCATTGGACCTGAGACATGCGAGGTGAATTCGACCCCGAGAAGGAGATTCTCCCGGTGGAAAAGTCCAACGCTAGGGAAATTCCACGAGATCCGATCAAAGAATTTGAAGAAGAGATTCCCAGTCTGATCGAGAAATAATCACCAAACGTCAATGTCACAGTCAATCGATTGACTTTCACTATGTTTTCGATTTCCCGACAAATACTCTTCCGAGTATTTCGGACCGTTTTAAGCGGATTGAATGTCGAGCTCAGACCACCGATGAGAGTTCCTTCATTGTTCATGACCTGACTCAGAATTGCGAGGAATGAAATTCTAGTGACTCACTTCTAACGTGCGGTACGTCATCCTTCACTTTAGGAGCAATTTTCACGCGGGATTTCCACCTTTCAGACTAGAATCGGAGCCGTTGAGAAACTTTGCGCTTCATGCAGCGGAGCCGACCACTCGAATGAAGAGGAGATTCACAAATGCTTCACAGGTCCCTCTGAAGTCTCCACGATGATGATCGCACGCGCCCTTCCAAACCCGATTTACGGCAGCTGAGCGGTAGCGAGGGCTTCAAGAGGGCTTTACGACCTGCGTATCGCGAGCGTATTGTGAGCGCGCATACCCCCTCCCTCTCAGTAAGACGTCACCGCGACAGAAGTCGCGCTCCATACGATCGCGATCGTTCGCCGTGCAGTCACCACCGCCGGCACCATCATAATCACGGTCATCACGATGCTCCGCGTACGAGCAAAGGGTTAATTCATCAAGTGAAACGATCTCTGCATTGATTTTCATTCTGCTCCTTCCAGGAATCTTTTGATCTTCTGGATGTTTCTAACCAGCCGGCGTCACATCGGGTGTCACCGCGAAGCGAACAAATCAAGCGACGCTTCCGAATGTTCCGATTCTCTTCCGAAGCGACACATCAACCGCAGGCGGCTTTGTTGCATTTTACGCAACACTTGTCTCAGCGAGAGATGTCAATAAGGTCCGGGACATATCGCTAAGAATCGTGGGGTTCACCGGATCGGACGCGAATTCGATTCATGAGTCGCTCGTAACGCTAGACGTTGTACGCATCATATGGATTGGCCGCGAAGAGCCAGACGTTGAGATCAGCAGTCAGCATGATCGCCGCTTCGATTAGAAATGGTGCAACGGACGAGTTCGTAAGCATATTCTGAGGAAGAATAAGTTACGCATGGCGTTCTTCTCGATTACATTACACCGGTCAACGGAATCGCACGGAGTCCCATCTTCCGTTCATTGTTTCCCTCCCAGAGCCGTCAGCGGACGGAATGTTTCCGGAGCGTGGAACGAACCGACTCATATGATTAACGGTATGAAAAGAAAATATATTCCTCACATTCGTCCCGAAAAACCTCGAGATCAATCTCATGCAGACTCCAGTTCTAGATGGGGACCATTGGCTTCGGAAGTGTCGAGCGATACATCAAGTACTACCGATAGATGGAACTTCCCCTTCAGTGCGTTCCCGGCCGTGTCGCTTGACGCAAAACTCTCGATCTACAGGAAAAGGATAATTATAGCCGGAACGGCGATCGCGAAAAAAGCGATCCTTGCTTTCTCCGATTTCGACACACTTCTTCGAGGATGCGATCGCTCGGCTCAAGACCATGAATTTCTCTGAGACGGCACACTCTTCCCTGAACTGTGGAGTCCTCACGAGGAAAATACGTCAAGAGACAGGATACATTCGGGGAAGAACTTCTCGGAAAATCATACGATCAGTGATCGACGAGCAGGAGAGAGCTCGACGCAAAATCGGTCAGCAGTGTGCGGTGTCCGGTCTCTGGATCGGATACGGAATCACGTACATTCCCGGTCCACTGCGGACCTCTTCCTGTTTTCCTGGATGGTAGAGTCTCGCCCCACTTCATCGTATCTACTTCCCTCGGCGAGTCTCCCTCTCTGAATGCAGAGCGGGAAAAGGGACAGAAAGCGAAATCGACTCCAGATTTCCCCTTTCATTCCCTGCGGAGACGTTGCCGATTGGAACGAGTATCGTCATTGAGGCTCCTTGTCTGCCGAACATTTCGAGGAATCGATCTCAAGGCCCTCCGGATGGGGTATAGTCGTTAGCCACATCAGTGAGTGTTTACAGCAGCTGCTGTGGGGGTGGGTTGGAGAAGTGAGCGGAGCAGTAACGTTTGAAAGAATCTTTACATAAACATCGCGGAATGATTCAATCCAGACCTCACAGCGGATGAGAGGGTCTTGATCAAAGTCTCATGTCGCTATGAAGACAGACGTTCGCGAGGATTGATCCGAGTTCGGTGGGTAGTGGATTCCGATTATATGAGCGGACAACAACGCGGACTTGCACCGAGCGGCGGCGATTTCATCCGGAGGGAGTCTCCAACCCAGAAGCGATCGACGTACAATGCGGGGAAGAGCTGGATTCGTACTTTTTCGGTCGGATTTCGATCGAGTGGCTGCGCTGGGTCGAGGGAAACCCCAGACAAGTCTTGAGCGGATTCCGCTCACTCTGTCCGACCGACGAGTCATCAGTCCCCTGGACGATCCAGAGAAAGTACACGTTTCATCAGAAGCTGCGGCTGACCACGAGTCTCGCGGCCCTCTCCTTCGCAGTGAAGACGTATTCAGATTCTGAACTTTCGTTCTCGCCCATCTGCGGGCCAAGAACGTCAAGCTCGGTCCAATAACTTATGTCGACACTGGCCGTTTAAACTCAGAAGAGCAATGTTATATTTCGCAAAGCACCACTTGAAACGTGATTCTCGCGCACCGCCCGCTCTGTGGACATCACACGCTTTCGTTGCGAAGGGCTTCCAACAAACACTGCTGATGGCGGTGTCAAGATTTGTGCAAACACCAGAAAATTCTGGTACCGTTCTGTCAAACGGCCAACAAGGCTAGAACAGTCACCCTGTCGGATACCGCTGGAACAGCCGAGCGCCGAGCCTGTGATACTTCCGTTTTAAATTCAATCAAATCAAATCCGACCTGTCAACGTGTATGTCGGAGGTCAGGATGAACGTCGAAGCGAGGGCGAGTTCCCGAGACAAGGGCGCGCATGGAAGGAGCCCTGAATCTATTCGAGGAGTCGGCTACATCTTCCTCGAAGATAAAAAGGCTTTCCTTGTTTTAGATATCCCGGCACTTTAGAGCAATGAAAACATCGAGCGATCGAGGTCGTCCGCGGTATAATCTGTGAACGATTCTCCCTCGAGGGCGTTCTCTTGAGGTCATACAGCTTCCGACACGACAATGACATCTTCTATCTTGACAGATCTATCTCGGGCGTGATCTCCGAGAGTCTCCTGCGCGAATGGTGTTCATTTTTCCAATACCAAGCGAATGTCCCTCTCTTGACGACAGAGCAGGGGATACGCGCCTCGCTCCCCTATCGACCGAGGTGCTCGAGAAATTTGGCTCCATAACCCGACACCGATCCGCGCCACGGAGCGCGCCTCGAGTTGAAATAAGCCGACTTATTTTGACCGTCTTCCTCATGTATTCGCTCTCCGTTCGAACAAAAGAAGACATCCAGAAAGTCGTCCAGCATGGAGATGAGCTTATTCTTCATGCTCACTCCGGGATGTAGACTCGACTGTATTGACTTATGGGTCTTCTTCGTTACACAAACATTCATTCGTTCACATGGGCCAAACAGACTGACGCACTTGTCCTTGTCTCGCACACGATTTGGTGAGATCACGCGCGTGTTCTCGAGAGCTCGGGCGAGCTCCCTTTTCCCTGCGAGATTATGTGAACTCTTCCTCCGGCCGAACCGCATCGCTGCATCGATGGCCTCTGATGGACAACTTCAACCATAAGGTTGACACGATCGAAGCTCATGAAAAACCAGGAGCGTCGCGATCAGCCCCCTTACACCGTCCCTCGCGAACGGAGGTGCGACGTGCTCGCGCTCCGCGACAAGTTCTCAGCCGGCAGACACGCACGGCAAGCGGAACCGACGAAACAGAATAACTTGCCTAGATTTTGCTGCTGTCTACCGATATCCTGCTCAGGCCCGATGAGATAATGAAGACATGAAACGCTCAGGCGGCGTCTCCGACTGATCCCGATGGTGAAGCTCCGGTACCGAATACGTGTCTTGACGGCGCGCTGTGAAGACGAGCTCATCAAATAAACGCGACATCTCTCCCATGGGAGGAATCCGAACGAGAACAATAGGGCGGAAGCGATCAGACCGAGTCTTGTTCCTGCAGTCCGACACAGAACACATCGCGATACCGGCAGAGCCGTCCTAATCGATCCTCACCGCCCTCTTCCCCGATGACAATCGAATATTCGCTCAGTCCGGAATTTCGCCGAAAACGGCATTCTCGAAGCTCCTATCTCCTATCTCCCGCCTTCTCTCCCTCCTCCCTGTAGCCTCGATCCGATCCGGCAATATACGGAGGTCTCCCTGCCAGAATGGAAGATCACAATATTTCTCCTCGTCCAGCGCTCAAACGAACCGGTGCAAAATAAGTGTTCTGTTGATAATCTCCAACAAGCAAGGGGCCATTCCAAAAATACAATCGAGGTTGGCGAACACGCTCACTGAGCGCAGTCGAGTAATGCATGTGACAGAGCGACGATAGACCCCGCGCAAACTCATGGAACAACTACACAGATACTCCGTATTTCGCGACTAGGCACCTGTGATCTTGATCCGCCGAGTACTCTCAGAGAGCGTCGAATTCGAGAACATGAGCTCGGAATGCGTCGGTCGCTAATGACGTGACGATTCCCAATAAGCCTCGACGCTAGGTCAACGAAGTATGACCGAATGCTTCGCGAGTTTTTCCCGTTGATCGAATGAGCGTCTCATTGTCACAGGGTTAGCGCAGCGAGTCGCACACAAAACTCCAGTAGCCTTCTCAGGAGGCTCCGATGGAGTGGATTCGTCCTAGATCTAGGTGACATGGCTGATCGCTGGGTGGTAGAAAGAGGAAATCTCAACATACCCGACAAAACGAGACGATGCGAGATGGCAGGCGAACGCCGCTGGTGAACACGAGCTTTAGATTTGAGGTGAGAGGCCGGTGCAGAGTAAACGACGTCGTCTCTCTCAATCTATTCGCGCGCAGACACCAAACATACTCGGAAACTCGTGTACGGTCGGAATTGAGACGTTTCTCTAGACATGTGATCGCGTTATGCGAACGACGCGCTCTTCGTTTGAAGTCTTGTTACGGATTTCTCCTCCGTTTCGAGTCGGAGGGGGTTCCACGCTTTTCCATGAGCAGACCATCAGACTCGAGAAGGAGTCGTTCACCGAGAACATAGCGGTGAACGCAATTAAAGAGACAGAGCCCATTCTCGAGTCCTCGTGCCCGACTGATGGAAGACCGGGGTCTGACCGAGACCCTCGAGGGGGAGTTCACCGGGAAATATGGAAAGCTGATCAGAATGAGCTGCAAGAGGCTCTAGCGGCAGGACTTCCCTCGCTTTCAATCCGGCACCGCGCGACACTCTTTTTTCCATGCGGGACTTCTGCAGAGCCGGTTGTCACCGCAGCTAATTCTCCCAACACCAATCTGAAACCGCGGTCTATCAACGGACGTGGCCCATCATCGGCGTCCAAGGAAGGACATTCTGCTCGAAATCGAGTCTCCCGATGGATGCTTGATGTATCATTGGCTGGCAGAGTTGCTGCCCATGGAGAACAAATTATGGAAACAGCCGCCCCAAAGATTACGCATCCGGAACCATACGGATTGGTTTCGAGGAGCGCTCTCTGGCGCGTATTCTATACTTCCGCTGAAGCCCCACAAGAGAGTTTCCTGCTTCGATGCTCGATTCCCCGGCAGAGACTTCCTTCCTCGATTCCTCCGGCCCGTCGCTACACCGACGAAAACGACGAATTCCGGAATTCTTGACGACAGCTTCAGCCACGTCGCGGACTTCTCGACCTCTCGGATCCGGTCTCGCCGTGAGACTTCGATACGTTTTTGACTCTGCTGTCGAGTGTAAGCTACCATGGAAATAGACCAGTACGTCGCGACAGGTTGTAATTTGGGTGCAGTTCTTCTGATGATCACCGTCGTCTTGTATATCAAATACGAAACGAAACATCGATACATCATCCATCAAAAGGAAGGAGACCGCCTCAAGGAGCCTTGTAAGCCGATCCCCAGGGTGAACTTAGCCAGGACGCGAGGGTCGAGAGACTTGAGGAAGAGGTTTCTTCAATAGCTACCTGCTTCAAGCATCCCCTCCGCGGGAATCGCCTGGTGCATTCGAGTCGATGCATGCCTCTTGCCTCGTGAACTGTCGTACTGGAGATGTACACTTTTTTTCGATAAACCAAATTCGAAATTTTTGTGGTCCGAAATTAATTGCAACCGTGAGGATTGAGCCCGCGGGAAAATGTTCCAAGGCGGGGGAACGACTGATATTTTCGAGGTCCGCAGTCGAACTTCACCATTTCCTTTCCTTCGATTATTCACCGTCTGAATTAGATTCTGAGAGCTTCGAGCTTGTTTCGAGATCATTCCGATACGCCCGTCGATTCGCCGCATTCTGTAAAACCGCCGTCAAGCGTGATCATCTCTGACTCTAGAGACTACATGCAGGTGATGGATCGAATGGCCACTTGGCCAAAAATGTTCGGCGGGAATGTTCGAGCCTGATAGTGGTCAACACTCGGTCAGAAAAGAGAAAACGCTCAGGTTGATCGCAGTCTCCAAACCGTCGAGCGTTAGCTCAGGCAGCATGATTCAGGATGATCGAGAGACCCCCCACAAGAATCACGCAATCTCCACTTGCGGATATCTCTGATTCCGGACCACCTCAGAAGCATATATAAACCATCGCAATCTCGATCAGGAGCTGTCAGTTGTAAGCGAAAAAGATCGTGGTAACTCAAAATGAAGATTCAACTCGGTCTCGCTTTCCTCTTCATCCTGTCCCTGGTTCAAATGAACGGAGCAGCCAAGACGACGAAGAGGGCGCCAACCAACTTCATCGATTACGCCGGATAGGGAACTGTTGTATTCCATGGCGGACCTCACGGCGGAAATTTCGGTTTTTTGAAGCACAAGAAAGTGAGCTCGAGGGCAAATAAAGCTTCGTTGGAGGTTTCCCGCTGGACTCATTGATTTCGTCCTCAGAGGCATCCCGTGAATCCGCTTCGTGGGGTTTAGCGGGTTTTGCCCCCCTCCTCGAAGAGATGCGACCGAGCAGCGGGAAATTTCCCTTCCAGGAACGATCATTCCGCCAGAGAGCGGCCACTCCTCGTACCCACCTGTGCATCCTGTCTATCTCTCTTAGCGGAGGCCACGTCCTTCGCGGCTCCAGGAGGATCGATTCCGATAAATGTCACTTCGTCTTGCAAGATCAGCGGCCGGTTGTTGGTAGTCCCCTTAGAGCTGTTATTGTCAACACCATTGACGGCGTCGTCGTCGTTGTTGTTGTCGAGAGCCTCTGCAGCGTTCTCCCGGTTCTCCCGCTCGGCAGACTTACTGACCGCATGTATGCCCGCGCCGTTCTGATGTTCACCGACCTGACCGCTACCGGACACTGGTTCGAGTTTTTGGCTTTCCGACGTCATTACTTTTCCTCACACAAAAGCTGATTATTTCGAATTGGCGGTGGACTTGTTTTGGCCGATCGTCGTCGGACGATGTGTGCTCAGCCGGACTCCTGGGTCACAAGTGTTGGATCTGGGCAAGTACCACCGGCAGCCTGACGAACAACGTTGCTCTCTCGAGGAGCAGACGGCTGAGTTCAGCGTTGATCAAACAACATGCCCACAGAGAGTTTCCGACGAGCGTTTGTTCGTCCGTTCATCCACACGCACTCTCGCTCGCACACTCACTCACTCTTTAACATGCCAAGCAGCCAGCCTTTTGCCTTTCTTACCGGCTCGGCGAAAATGGCTAACTAACTGACTGACTGGGTTGGACTCGACGCCCAGGTTCGACACATGTTGTTTTTACCGGAAGCTCGGTCCGCTTCCGCACGGGCTCCATTATGCCTAATTGAGTTCAAAAGTCCCCGTCCACCTGCTTTTTTTAGTCGCAATGCTCTAGAAGTTTGATCGGGGAGCCCTCTTCTTCCTGACAGGGATTTTGGTCGAATGAATCGGCCTCCCACGCTGCACTTTCGCCGATAGAATTTTTCCAGAGAACGGGGTTCCGTACTCAACATTTTCGCCGATAGAATTTTTTCATTTTCAATCCAGGTTGTCTGGCTTCCGTCTTGAATCGCCTCGAATAGATTCTAATTCGTTTCTGACTTCGATTTTCACTTCCCCCGTTCTTCTCCATGTCGTTTCCTTTTCGCTCTAGCGGAGTTTCTCTCCCCAGAGGCCTGAAATGTTATCAAACTGGCATTGGATGTAGCGGTTCGAGAGCACGGCTGAGGAATCTAGAAGTGTGCTCATCACCAGCTTTATTTTCTTCTTGTCAAGTCAATTAATGCGGACACTGTAAAGACCGGAGAGAGGCACAGAGTCGAGATTCGTTCCTCCCGCTCCGGATTGAAGCAAAAAGACCGATGAAGAGCCGGCGCGGCAGCTTCTTTACCGTTCCAAGAAAACATTCTGGCAGGGAGTCTCTCGCGGCCACGAGATCAAGGACGGGAATCTGATGGAGAAAAACCTTTCTGCTCAGAGGAATGCGATCATGAGTTCTCATCAGCTCCACGGATCGAGATCACCGATAGTTATTAGGTTGTTCGATGCTAACAGTACGACTAATTGTATAAGGAGCGATCCAGAAATGGCTGCGCAAGGGGAATCCCGACACAGCGAAGCGCAGCTGTCAAGGGTACAGGAGTCCTTCCCTGACCGCTGATAGATCGAGTTGTCATATCCAACAGGGAAATGGGAGAGAATAGCTTTTTCGAGGAGACCTCGCTCGACATCTGCGACCTTGTGCTGATTTTACTCTGCATGGTTCGGCCTGTCGGGATCCCTCGCTGTTCCCGCTCAGAAGAGTTTTTTAATAGGGCAGTTTCAGTCTCCGACTCCTTTCTACTTCGTCCGCCATCTGGACTTGACTCCCGCTCGAGCATTGGGGAAGTGAACGAAGTGGATTAGAAGAATTAGTCGAGAAATATGTATATCATAATCCGTGGGAGAGATATCGTTCCACGGAATCGAGACTATCCATTCCGATTGTGGATGTTCATGTCGTGTGATAGCGAAGCTCTGGAATCGATATCGATACCAGATTAATGGCGCTTACTTCGCGGCACCATGACGGCCGTCAAGGCCCATGGCACATTTCGGTACATCACTCTTCGAGCTGCAATGGAGAGTTTCCCAAACCGGAGCTCACCGCCGATCAAAGTATCGCTCGCAGGCTCGGAGTCGGGACCTGCGAATTCTTCTGAGAGCTTAAAGCGAAATCGCCCCATCGGACGTGCCGCGGATCTTCCCTTGACCGCCACGTCTTGCCCGTTGGCCAGGTTCGATTGCATGCCTTACAAAAGAAAATCCCTGATTACGCTGAGTGTGAGTTCTGCCAAATGAATTTCTCGAGGGAGGACCCGCAGCTCGCAGAGAGATAGCCTGTGTAGAAACCGAGTTCGACACCTTCGAACAGGCTCGGTGACCTTGTACTGAATCCTTGGCCACTGTGCTTCCCCCTGACTCTCCGATGCGCCCGAACAGGTAGACTTTCAGCTCAGAACGATCGATCGGTCAACTCCTCAAATGCCAGATGTGATCTTGGTGATGTCATATCCGACGAAACCAGAAACTGATATTCTCGTAGGATAATTCTACTGGGAAGGATTAATCGTTTCTCCGGATCGTCTCAGTCGTGCTTGGATACAAGATTCTTGGGCTCGACAACTTCTAAGACGTGCTCGGTGACGGCGCCGCAGTGGGGAATCCTAGAAGTGTCGCCTGAGATAAGAGCCAAACATCTACATCTTGTTTAAATTCCGCTGTGGAATTCCCACGGTCGATGTCACCATCGATCTGAATAGAATGCTTCCAGGGAGCGATTTCGAGCAATCAGAGAGCGCGCGATCCCGCAGCTCCCCGAAAAGGATTCCCCGCCACTCCATCTACCTCCCATACTAAGTATTTCGAAGCGGCCATTTTGATCGGGAGAGACTTATCATTCCTCTATTTACGTTCCTTCATGGCCGCTGAAGGCGGGAGCCGAGCCCCAGCCCCTTGCGGTTCCAGATCGCCTCTCGCCAAACCCCACTGAAAGAACTCGTCGTCGCAGTATCCGTCGCTTGCGTGTCTCCAGCTCGGGGGGTCGAGACGCGCTTCCCCCGTTAGGCTGAATATTCCCTACGTTTCGGTCCCATAAATACTGAAGAAATTCCGAGCGGATCGAATCACCGAAAGCATGATGTGGAAGTCCATTCCCTCGAGTTCATCTTTCTGTATGTGCCTCCAAGCATTCCATTCGCATGTGTCTGTTCTCGACGGCTCCGAGCATAGTATGTGTCTGCATCGTTGCCCTACAGCTCATCGCGGATATCGGATATGCTTGAAGTTAATCGCTCGTAACGGATGATTTAATATCACGTGGCCTCCTGCCGACGATTGCATCCGTCATACACCCGAAACACTACGCCATGAAGATGACCTATCGCATCGTTCATTGGATTTCGCTGTCTCGGAGAATTCCGCTCTTCTCCCTACCCGGAATCGATCTTCAGAAAGAATCAATCGCTCGGCGAATCCCTCTTCCAATAATGAAATCGGAGCTCCCGCTCAATCCGGGCCGTGGAATACTGTTGTGAGGAGAATCGGGACTCTTTGTTTATTTCTGCGACTCTGGCTCCTTCTACAAAGGTCAGCGCTCTCGGAGTTTCGGCCTCTGTGACTTCCGTGCGGAGAGTATCTGCTCGCGTTTCTCACAAACATCGATGGTTACAGATCAGAGTCCAGGATCGGATCCCGGATCACACGCGTCTCGGACCAGTCCGTTCGGATATTTTTCGTCTATCATCTGCCGCACTATCACAGACTCCACAATCTAAGTCGTGGGAGATCTGATGTGAGCTTCCCCGCACAAGCGCCGCAAGAATGTCTGGGAATGATCTGCGCGCTAACGGTCCAGCTCACACGACTGTATGCACGGCCATGCGAGACGAGGCTTCTGGACATCATCCTCATCTCATCTTTCCATTGTCTATTGCGAATTTTTACGGTGCGAAGCAAAGAATTCGGAGCGATAGACGCTCGACTAGACTACGCGCTCCAGATGGATAATCGCTATTCGAATACTCGGAATCAACTGGAAAGTGTCTCTTTTAACGAGCCGTGCCGTTTCGCCCGTGAATGGAGGAATTAGGTTCGTTAAGCGACGCCTCAGGTAAAAAGCTGCACCTAAAGCTCCATGATGAAAATAGAAACACTCCTTGCTGAGACCAAGGTTCTAAAGTCCTGATGCCGAGGTTACACATGAGCTAATGCTCCACGCTTCCATAATTGAGTTTCCGCCACCGAGCTGGCTCGCTGTTTGAGCGCCCAGTCTCGACGCGCGTAACCTCTTTGAGAGGGGTCGTTTGCTTGAATGGTTATATGAGCGTTTATACATTGGGTCACACGCTCGGTCGGTACCTACTAGCAAACCCCTTTGGGGCCTCAGTCGTCTTTAAACAACAGGCGCTCTTCGAACTCTCTCCAACTGATTCTCTCGCTGACTGATTGAAACGGGGTCCGAGTAACTACGCTTCCATTCGCTGATTTGATGAGGGAGGCGGCTTGGCTCGGGTGGAATTGTGGGATTTATTGAGAGAAACGACTTGGTTCCGGGAAAATATGACGAATTGCAGAAGGAGACCATGCTCCAATCGCCTGATGATTCCGCATAAGGGTGAGACCAGGAGTACAGAACGATGATTGTCATACTGAGAGATCATTGTCAGAGGTCTCAGGTTATTGACATCTCGCTCAGACTGCGAACTTTTCGACGGAAGTTTCATCGGCGTTGAAGGGTCCAGGATATGCCCGCTGAGAATGTACAAGACGTATCAGGTATTTATCATCGAAGTGTCACGCTCAATATCATATTTGCCATCTGCCACATTTGCCATGTCGAAGGCTCATGCATCGAAGTACGGTTCTGGCCAGTCTCCGAAAAACCGGCGGAGAGCCCCGATCCATTCTTCTGTTCCATTTCCAGAAATCCGGATTTCTGATTCTGGGTCGAAGATGCTTGCTTCGCAGAATGGAAAGCGGGGCATGGGGTCCGCGACTTTCCGCTCCGAAGCATGACAAGAGGCCGGCACAAACCGATACATGGGCCTCTGATGGGTAGCTGCTCGGACTCTTCCATCGATTATTTCAGCTTTCGCCTGCTTGATACGCATGCGTTGTTTCTATACAAGGTTCAGACTCTCCTCTTGTGTACACAAGCCCCGGGAATCTCGTTTTTCCGCTCCACTCCGAGAAATTCGAGAATCCATCGCATCTTTTCGTCTCAGGCTTTCTCCACAAGATCAGGAGCTGGAGCGAGGTGCGAGCTGAGATTTTCGCTCTGTGGTCGCTCGCGGGACCCAGCCGACTCGCCCCCCGGGTCTGCTGACGAGCCGACATCCAAAGTTATTCCCCGTATCGGAGCGAGGCATTGGTTTTCAGGCCGACTCTAGCTCACAGAGTCGCTGTCGAGGAGAGTATGATCTGTACAGGATGATAAATAAATTCCTAGGTCTACTTGGCAAAACTTGATGATTCCATCGGTCTGAGCTGATATAACCATGATTCCGGCCTTGAACAATGCGATGCTTACTTTCTCCCTACATGAAATCGATGCTCGATCTATATAAACGAGAACCTGTTCAAATTGGAAAACGTTCCTGTGACTGAATACCCGTCGATGTCACCGGAGCATCCGGACTCTTTCGAACGAAGCAATCGGCAATCGGAAATCCGTCTTTGAAACTCCGTCATGGCATCGAGACAAGTCCGCTTGATTGGATTAATAAAGCGAATCCGTCGAGAAGTCTGCGAGCCGCGCACTCAAGGATCTTTTTTTGCTTCACCCATTTCAAATCAATTATTGCTCCGTCATAACCAGTTCGCTTTGAGAAATTGAGTCTCACTCTTCGGTGACGGTCTCCTCGACTCAGCCGACGCGACCATGGAAGCGGACTCTGAGGAGCGGCTCGGACTTCGACCGTACCAAATCAAAGATGCATTTAGATCAACGAAGCAAATTGATCGATCTAGCCTCAAGGGTAGCGCTCAAGATATACTACACTGACATGTTGCATCAGTCTATCTCGCTCTCTCCCGGAGGAGTGTTACGTCCGCCAGGTAATCACGCCAAGCAAATGAAGCTTGAGCAGTGCATTCCTATTCTAGCTAGAGACTGGGCTCGCGGGGGGAGGGGGGTCAGTTCAAGCTCGCTGATGAGGGGAATCGAAAAACAGTTCCGGTATCCATTCGACCAAGCTGTGAAGAGCTCCACCACGAAGTTGCTCTTCAATCTCCTGTGGATGTTTGATATCTATAGATGTAAGACAATCACGAAGATAAACGTAAGGTATTCCGACTTCAGAGATGCAACTCTCCAGAGATTCGCAATGTCCCCCTTGTGAAGAAAATTGTTTTCATTCTTTGAACCGACCCCACTCCTTTCAACGAAGACGGACTGGATCGTGTCTATGGGAACGACGAGAACCGCCAAAAAATTTATTATTAAGTATCACCCGGAGAGTACTCTACATGGTGGTAAGGCTCCACGTACTATACCTATGCAAGAAGTGCATCACTATAAGCACAGCATGTCTCCCGTCCTCTGGTGAATAGGCTCCATAGACCCTGCATCCCATCACTGCAATCGCTTTTTCAAGGATCGTGGAGTCCCGTCCATATTGTAGTGACATTTTCCCCAAGGAGCCAACTCGATCGCTCGTACCCTAGGAGCGCACAGAGAAAGCTCCCAGGCCGAGTCCTCCGATTATCAGTCGATAGCAAAAAGGCTATCTCGGTTTTTCGGATGGAGGGAGACAGGACCAACTCGCTATCGGCTCCGCCTCTCAAAGCCTTGTGGTCCGATCAACTCTGTATCTTTCGACGTGAACACTTTCGTCATTATCACACGGAGAAGTTGATAGATTGAAGGGAAACTTTAGACTCCAAACCATTCAACCACAGCCCTCCTCACTATATATTACGAAGATACCTCCTGAAAGCCCCGATTCCATCCATAACGATTCTCTTCCGACTTGGTTCACTGTACGAGTGCTGGGAGTATTCCACGAACGCGAGACCGCCGTGTTCAGAAAGGATCATCCTGATAAGTTCAAGTACTATATTGGACCCCGAAAGCTTCGAGCATGCCTACTTCCTCGCTCACAGCGAGAAGCTTCTCCCCGAGTCAAAGAATCCATCGAGGTCCGATCCTTTCCCCGCAGAGAGCAATTGCTTTCCCTGAGACTAGTCCCGCGCTCCATTTTTCCCCGAATAGTCCTATGAGATCACTTGGCATCGGCATCACTCGCCCTTCTCGTGTCTGGGATTGAGTTTCTCGCTAGAAGACCTGTTGAATTCAATAAAATGTCGGAGGTCCTCATCGACCGGTCCACTGAACGGTTTCGTATCGATACCAGACTCGCGAAGTTTCTCGATGGCATCTTCTTTCGCGGTGAAGGTAGCTTTTACAAACATAACAGCTTTGATGAAATCATCTGATAGTCCTATCATTTTCTGCTCAAAGTAGTAATCCCGACCTTCGATGTACGCGATCTGCAACAAAGACATCTTCGAGGAGCGTCAAAGCCAAGGGATAAGCGAGGACGTTTCCCTGATAGTTGGATGAGGATGGATATCCGATGCTCCCGACAACTCTATTCTTGACTTACCTTCGTGAGGATTTTGTACCGCTCGAAACAGCGCACCTGGCGTCGGTAACGAATCACCGCTGCCGACACAACGTAGAACTTCCCATCCCTCGCGGAATCCAGCAGACTTGGCAGGAGTCCAGTTTCCCCGACGAAAATGGCGCGACTGTACTCGAAGACTCGGAGGTATTTCGCGTGGTTCATATGGTACATATAATCGATGTCAAACGGTAAACACACCCCTGGAAGAAGGAGGGATGTATTCATTAGTTCTTGGAAGTCTTCTCGGTCAGTCTCTCCTTGGGAACAGTAGAATGCCGAGATCGCATATCGAGACGTCCAGATTTCCACCCCCCCGAGATTTGCTGTCGAAGAGTCTATTTTCCCCTGAACCGCGTCGACTGCCGTGATTGATGAGATCGTCCCGGAATTCTTCCCTGCGCTATTGGGCGCGAAAATTCAGAGACGGCATGTCGGACGAAATTCTATGTCCTGTCCGGAGTTCGGACTCCAGGCTCCATTGAGGACGGCGAATCGTGCAATCACTCGAGGAACAAAATGGAATTTCCCGATTCACCATGCACTATGTTCATCTGATTACGGGAGATTTCGAAACTGAACGAGATTCCGTGAAGCCGGATGGGAGTACTCGCTCTGACGGGCCGGAAGTCCGGCGTATCCGCTCTTGGATGCTGAAGAAACTCGTCGCGCGTTCTATGCTTCCGGCCTTGCGCGTCGTTTCTGGTCCGAAGACCTCTTTCCCGCTCGCCGCGAGAATATTTTTGAAACGATTTCGCAACGTCACCCGGTATAGGGCAGAGAAAGAAAGCTCGGGACTTTCCGACCCTCAGAAGTATGGGACCTGATGCTTGATAGAGCCACGCAGTTCGGGTTTCCATTCACAGAGAAGACGAACATCCTGTTTTCCCCTTTAAGTTTTATGCTCTTATTTGTCTCCGAGGAAAGTGGAAGATCATCAAATTCTTCGTTTCTCTTTCGGCTGCCAAATTCTCATTGCGGAAGTCAGCCAGCGTTGAGCGAACGCAGCGTTCAGTCACGCAGTATAAACTTTCAGATGTTTCTGGAGCAAATACTCAGACCCATGGATTCCTTTTCAGCTCAAACTCCGCTCCGATAATAGCGCGCCAGCACTTGGACAGGATCGTAGACACGTACCGGTAGCAAGATAGTGAAAATGGCGATAATTGGATCGAGGAATATCGCCTGGCTCATTCTTAGTGCTACATACGTAGCGATACAACTCCATATAGCAGGAGGAATTGCGGAGATAGGGACGTTTCCCGCAGTGTGAGACCGCCAAGACCACCAACAGAGCCGGGTTCTGAGGTAGATGATCGGAGACGAGCGCCGAGACTGTCCTCTCTCTGAGTCGACTACCCTCGGCCAAGACCAAGGCCGCCTGATCTGCCACCTCACTCGGAACTTCTCACTCGTCGCCTCCCGAATTCGACACCCTATTATCACATAGCCGTGGCTGGCTAGAACGACCCCGAGTCAGCGACCATCGAAGGATTCGAAGGCGAATCCTACGGACGAGAAACCAGCGCACATGTTTCCCGCGTGTTTAAACTATCCACTTTTTGACATTGAGCCCGGCCCGTCTAGCCATGATCAGACAGTATAGATTGAGGGCACTCACCGTAGTTGACAACTTCTTCGTGAAGCTCTCTCCTTTTTTTCCAGATACCCCACACATAGGGATAGGTTTGGAGCCAAACTTTCATGAAATAACTCACGTCAATGAGGAAACACAAAACCGCCAGAGCTATCGAAATGAGACCCATGTTTCCCGGTAGAAGCGGGAGCAACAGCCGGATCGTCGCGACGAGGAAAAGACACCCGTTATCGGAACCTCTGCGAAATCAACTCCGATCCGGCAGTACGCTCTGCAAATGATGTTAGCCGATGTCTTCTGCTGTTCGTGTGAATCTTTACGTTCGGACCCGCGCGCCACCCGACGGTCGCAAGAGAAACTAACCTGGAAGGGCGCGCTGTAAACCTACGGCAATCGACAGCACTTGGAAAACCGCGGAGCAGAAATGACGCTCTCGGTAAAATAATACATGTGGTGGACTGTCCAGATGTACCGAATTCTTCATATTCGTTCCATGTACATATGTCTTTCGATGACTGCATGATCGGATAACACTCTGAACGCCGGCACCAAGAAAGCGATATCTCGTGACCGATTCGCGTGCGAGAGATCTGGAGACGCTTTTTCGGGCCGAATTTTCCTGACTCATAGGCAGGAACGTTTCGGGGATAGAGCTGCCGCTAGAGCCTTCCTCCCGCAAAGATTTCCTCCTCTTTTAGCGAGCGATGTCTGATCCGAGGCTATATCGCCGGATGATTCATACGCATTGGGAGCGCGCTGAAGAGAATTTTGAGCTTTCGAGTCGGCTCATGAAACCTGGAGGACGAATCTGTCACTCCCCTCCCCTCAGCCTCGTCAATGTTCTATCGAGCAAACGACCAATGATAATGGTATGGGTGCATGGAGAATTCTAGCTGACATACCTATTGCTCTCACAATCAGTCCTCATATGAGGATTCCCGCCCACCTCGTAGCCCTTGGCGTAGGGCAGGATCCCCGGGATGTTGATCCTCGGAGCGAAGTCGCCTGGATCTCCGCGATTCCGTGGAGCTTACGTATACAGAGTTTCAGGAAGTTGGGCTTCGATTCCGTCGCGCCTTCTGGCTCACTCGGGTTGAGTCGAGGTTCCCGAACATCTCTCCCGATCAGCCACTATCCAACTCTTAGAGCATCGTTCTACCATGATCAGGCGCGTCCATACGATTTTTTTTT